>NC_081557.1:249147670-249160453 GCF_022355385.1 Mustela nigripes | reverse complement strand
TCATATATATATATATATATATATATATATATATATATATATATATATATATATATACTGGCACTTTTTTGTCAAATGGTGTGGCACAAATAAGATTCACTGAAGATCTGCAAAGTTTGAAGATTTCCATATTCAGCAAGATGCCAGCTTGAACTGAAAGAAACAGAAGTACAAAATGAAATAGTCCTTTAGACATCCAAAATTCTACTTCCAGGAAGTAGACTGAAGAAATTATCCCATGGCAGATACATACTAACTTTCATGAAAAAAGAAATATGGCTCAAGAAAGTGGATTAAGATACAAAGAATAGATTCAAAAGACATGAATCCTTATTGCAAGGTAGATATGAATTATAACTCCCAATGTAAGTCCTGCTTTCTAATTTGCTTCTTTTTAAATAAATTGACTTAACTAAACCCAAAAATGTTTTCTCCTCACCTTCAAAAGACATTATATCATTTTCAAGAATGTAAGTTCTCATGGACTTTCATAGCAGATAGGAAACTTAAAGATCTGCTAATCTTTTTAAATTAATTCTTTAGTTAACATATACTATATTGGTATAAAGTTAGTTAAAATATACTAAATTCAATAGCTATCTTATGCTATATTATTAGTTTCAGGGATGGAATTTAGTGATTTATCAGGAGCCTATAACACCCAGTGCTCATTACATCATATGTCCTCCTTAACGCCCATTACCCAATTACCCAATTCTGGCACCTCATCTTCCCTCCAGCAAACTTCAGTTTCCTAGAGTTTGACATCTTTAACAGTTTGCTTTCTAATCTATTTTCATGTTATTTTCTTTTTCCTTACCTTCCCCTACATTCATCTGGGTTTGTTTGTTTGTTTGTTTTCTTAAATTCCACATATGAGTGAAATCATATGGTATTTGTCTTTCTCTGACTGATTTTTTCACTTAGCATAATATCCTCTAGTTCCATCCATGTCATTGTAAATGGCAAGATTGCATTTTTTGATGGATAATATCCCATTGAGTATATACACCATCTCTTCTTTATCCATTTACCTATGATGGACATCTGGTGTCTTTCCAAAGTTTCAATAGCCAAAGTTTCCATAGTTTGGCTATTGTGGACACTGTGGTTGGGGTGCAGGTGCCCCTTCAGATCACTATGTTTGTACCGTTTGGATAAATACCTAGTAGTGTAATTGCTCGGTCAAAGAGTAGCTCTATTTTTAGCTGATTGAGGAACCTCCATTCTGTTTTCCAAAGTGGCTTGCAATAGTCTGCATTCCCATCAACAGTGTATGAGGGTTCCCCTTTCTCCACATCCTCGCCAACATCTGTTGTTTCCTGACTTGTTAATTTAAGCCATTCTGACTGGTGTGAGGTGATATCTCATTATGGTTTCAATTTGGACTTCCCTCATGCCAATGATATCGAACAATTTGCCATATATCTATTGGTCATTTGGATGTCTTCTTTGGAAAAATGTCTGTTCATATCATCTTGACTGGATTTTTTGTTTCTTGGGTGTTGAGATTGGTAAGTTCTTTTAGATTTTGGATACTAGCCCTTTATTTGATATGTCATTTGCAAATATCTTCTCCCATTCTGTCAGTTGTCTTTCGGTTTTGTCAACTGTATCTTTTGCCATGCAAAAGCTTTTGATCTTGATGAAGTCCCAATAGTTAATTTTTGCTTTTGTTTCCCTTGCCTTTGGAGACATGTCTAACAAGAAGTTGCTATGGTCAAGGTCAAAGAGGTTACTGCTTGAATTCTCTCTGGGATTTTTGATGGATTTCTGTCTCATATTTAGGTATTTCATCCATTTTGATCCTATTTTTGTGTGTGGTGCAAGAAAGTGGTCCAGTTTCATTCCTCTGCAGGTGGCTATCCAATTTTCTTAACACCATTTGTTGAATAGATAGTCTTTTTTCCATTGGATGTTCTTTCTTGCTTTGTTGAAGATTATTAGACCACAGACTTGAGGGTTAATTTTTTGGATACTCTTTTCTATTCCATTGACCTATGTGTCTGTTTTTGTGCCAGTACCATACTGTCTTGATGATAAAAGCTTTGTAATAAGCTTGAAGTCCAGAATTGTGATGCCTTCAGTTTTGGTTTTCTTTTTCAACATACTTTGGGTATTCAGGGTCTATTCCAGCTTCATAAAAATTTTTGGATTGTTTGTCCCAGGTGTGTAAAAATATTGACTTTATTTTATTGCATTGAATATGTAGATTGCTTTGTGTAACATAAACATTTTAGCATTTGGTCTTCCAATCCCTGACCATGTAATGTTTTTCCATTTCTTTGTGTCTTCCTTGATTTCTTTCATAAATATTCCATAGTTTTCTGAGTACAGATACGTTCCTTCTTCGGTTAGGTTTATAAATGGGATTGATTCCTTAATTTCTCTTTCTTCTGCGTCACTGTTAGTGTATAGATATGTAACTGTGAGGTGTGCCTGGGTGGCTCAGAGTTAAGCCTCTGGCTTTGGCTCAGGTCATGATCTCAGGGTCCTGGGATGAAGCCCCATATCAGGCTCTCTGCTCCACAGGGAGCCTGTTTCCCCTCTCTCTCTGCTCTGCTTTTATGCTTACTTATAATCTCTCTCTCTGTCAAATAAATTTTTAAAATATTAAAAGAAAAAAGAACTGCAACTGCGTTCAGTGCATTGATTTTATATCCTGCCATTTTGCTGAATTCCTGTATCAGTTCTAGCAACTTTTGGTGGAGTCTTTTGGGCATTCTACATAGAGTATCATGTTATCTGTGAAGAGTGAAAGTTGACTTCTTCTTTGTCAATTCAGATGCATTTTTTTGTTTTGTTTTGTTTTGTTTTTCTATTTCCTGAGGCTAGGAGTTCCAGTACTATTTTGAACAATAGCAGTGATAGTGGAACTCCCTGTCATGTTCCAGACCTTAGGGGAAAAGCTCTCAGTTTTTCCCAATTGAAGATGATATTCACTGTGGGCTTTTTTAATATGGCTTATGATATTGAGGTATGCTTCCTCTATCCCTACATGGCAGAGAGTTTTTATCAAGAAAGGATGCTATATTTTGTCAAATGCTTTGTCTGCATCTATTAAAAGGATCATAAGTTTCTTGTTCTTTCTTCTTTTAATGTGGTATATTACATTGATTGATTTGAAGAAGGTGAACCAACTCTACAGCCCAAGAATAAATCCCATTTGGTCATGTTAAATGATCTTTTTAAATGAATTTGATGGATCCTATTAACTAGAATTTTGGTGAGAATTTTTGCATCCATGTTCATCAGGGATATTGGTCTATAATTCTCCTTCTTAGTGGAGTACTTTGGGGATCAAGGTAATGCTGGCCTTAAAAAAGAGTTTGGAAGTTTTCTTTCCATTTCTAATTTTTCAAACAGCTTTAGAGGAATAGGTATTAATTCTTCTTTAAAGATTTGGTAGAATTTCAATTGGAAGCCACCTGTCCCTGAAATCTTGTTTGTTGGGAGGTTTTTTGTTTGTTTGTTTGTTTGTTTTATTACTGATTCAATTTCTTTGCTGTTTATGGGTCTATTCAAATTTTCTATTTGTTCCTGTTTCAGTTTTGGTAGATAGAAGTTTCTAGGAATGCATCCATTTCTTCCAGATTGCCTAACTTGCTGGCATGTAATTGCTCATAATATTCTCTTACAGTTGTTTCTGTATCTGTAATGTCAGTAGTGATCTCTCCTCTTTTATTCATGGTTTTATTTATTTGGGTCCTTTCTCTTTTCTTTTTGATAAAACTGGCTAAGTCTTTATCGATCTTATTAATTCTTTCAAAGAACGGCTCCTACTTTCATTGATCTGTTCTACTGTCATTTTATTATTTCTATATCATTGATTCCTACTCTAATCTTATTATTTATATTCTCCTGCTGCATTTATGCTTTATTTGCTGTTCTTGCTGTTCTTTCTCCAACTACTTTATGTGTAAGGCTAGGTTATTTATTTGAAATTTTCTTTCTTCTTGAGAAAGGCCTCCTTTGCTATATCCCAAACACTTTGAATTGTTGTGTTTTCTTTTTTCATTTCCTTCCATGTATTTTTAAAATTCTTTAATTTCCTGATTCATTCATTCATTCTTTAGTACAATGCTCTTTAACCTTCATGTATTTGTGGTGCTTCCACATTTTTTCTTGTGGCTGACTTCAAGTTTTAAAGCTGTGGGTTCTGAAAATATGCATGGTATAATCTCAATCTTTTTATACTGTTTGAGACCCAATTTGTGATCCAGTATGTGACCTATCCTAAAGAATGTTCCATGTGCACTCAAGAAGAATGTGTATTCTCTGGCAATAGGATGAAATGCTCTGAATATATCTGTGAAGTTCATCTGGTCCACCATGTCATTCAAAACCTTTGTTTCCTTGTTGATCTTCTGCTTAGATGACCTGTCCATCGCTGTGAGTGGGGTGTTAAAGTCCCCTATTATTATTACATTATTATCAATGAGTTCCTTTAATTTTGTTATTAACTGGTTTATATATTTGGTTGCTCCCAACTTAGGGGTATAAATATTTACAATTGTTAAATTTTATTGAATAGACCCCTTTTTTATGATATAGTCTCCTTCTTCATTTCTTACTACAGGCTTTGGTTTAAAATCCTATGCATCAGCTGGGGATATCAGGGTGGCTAAGTCACTTAAAGCATCTGCCTTTGCCTCATCAGGCTCTCTGTTCAGCAAGGAATCTATTTCTCCCTCTCCCTCTGCATTCCACTCTGCCTAATTGTGTTCTCTCTCTCTGTAAAATAAATAAATAAAATCTTAAAAAAAAAAAAGGAAAGAAAGAAAATCTAGTTCATTGGATATGAGGATGGCTACTCCAACTTTCTTTTGATGTCCATTGGCATTATAAATAGTTCTCCGCCCTCTTACTTTCTATCTGGAGGTGACTTTGGGTCTAAAATGAGTCTCTTGTAAACAGCATAATGATTTTTTTTTCATACATTCTGATACCCTATATCTTTTGATTGGAGCATTTAGTCCACTTACATTCAGAGCAATTATTGAAAAATATGAATTTCATTCCATTGTATTACCTGTAAAGTGACTATTCCTAAAAATTGCCTCTGTTCTTTTCTGTCTTCCTTACTTTTGGGCTCTCTCTAAACTCAAAGGATCCTTTTTAATATTTCCTATAGGGATGTTTTAGTGTTCGCAAATTCCTTTAGTTTTTGTTGGTCCTGGAAACTCTTTTTATCCCATTCTGAATGACAGCCTTGCTGGATATAGAATTGTTCGTTGCATATTTTTCCCATTTAGCATGTTGACTATATCATGCCAGTCCTTTCTGGCCTGCCAGACTTGTGATAGGTCTGCTATCAGCTGTATATTTGTATGCTTGTAGACTAAAGACCTCTTGCCTCAGTTGCTTTTAGGATTTTCTCTTTTTCTTTGAAATCTGCAGGCTTCACTATCATATGTCAAGGTGTTGACCTATTTTTATTGATTTTGAGGGAGTTCTCTGCCTCCTGGACTTGAATGTATATTTCCTTTTCCAGATTAGGAAAGTTCTTAGTTATAATTTATTCAAATAAACCTTCTGCCCTTCTTTCCCTCTCCTCATCTTCCGGGACCCATATTATCTGGATATTATTTCACTTTACGGAATCACTGAGTTCTCTAAGTCTCCCTTATTGAGCCAATAGTTTTGTCTCTCCTTTTCATATTTCCTTATTTTAGATCATTTTATCTTCTATATTACTCTCTCTTCTGCCTAATTCATTCTTATTTCTATAGCCTCTGTTTGGGACTGCATCTCAGTAATAGCATTTTTAATTTCAACCAGACTAGATTTTATTTCTTTTATTTCTACAGTAAGGGATTTTCTTGTATCTTCTTTTCTTTTTTCAAGACCAGCTAGTGTCTTAAAAATCATTTTAAAATCTAGTCCAGACATCATACTTATATGCATGTTGATTAAAGCCCTGTAGTGTCGGACTCCGGTAGGTTTTGTGGGCCGACAGGCACAAGGAGAGCGTCCAGGCCAGCCGGTAGGTCCCCTTGGGGCTGAGCAGGATGGCGAGTGTCGTGAGTCCAGGCGCATTAACGAACCACACCAGACTCGGGGGATCTGTCGAAGCAGGATCTCACTTTATTGAGCGGGGTTGCAGCTTATATTGGGTAGGGGATGGGAAATGAGGTCAGCAGGGAGAGAGCCTATGGGGTTTGGTTACGTAGTCAGTAACTGGGTAGGGTGTGTTGGGCGAGAGGAGGAAATATCAGAGATATGCGGAACCGAAACCGCCACGTTGGCGCCAATACTGCCACGGTGGCGCCTTTTCTAGCCGGAAGAGAAGGCAGGCCAGCACCATCTTTGCTGTGCCCAACACTGTAGTGAGTACTACTTTCTGTTCTTTGCAGTGAATTCACCCATCTCATCATTTTTTTCCATAAAAGAATGAAAGAAAGAACGAGGAAAAAGAAAACAACAACAACAACTGAAAAAAACAAAAACAAAACAAAACAAAAAACTAGATCCTAGGTGTGTTTTGGTCTTCTTAAGAGAAACTACATCCCAAAGTGTTATTTATTTATTTATTTATATATACATACATACATATATACACACATACACACACACACAAAAATAAAGTGAAATAAAATAAAATAAAAGGAAAGGAAACAAAAATAATATATACAGAACTTATATAAAAATGAAAATTTTAAAAGAATAAAATAATAGTGGAAAAAATAAGAAAATAACTGAAATAATAATATTGAAAGACTGAATGAAGAATGAGAAAAAATTGAATGCTATATACTGTTTCCCCCAAAAGCTGAAGCTTTGCAGACCTCTATGATCCATAAACTTAGTGCAAGCCCGTTGCTCATGCTGGTCTTCTGGAGGAGAGGCCTGTTGCACTGATTCTCTGGAGCAGTTGCCCTCTTACAAAGGCACCTCCCTGGCCAGAAGGCTAGGATCACTGTAAGCTGCTCCAGATGCCACTACCTAGCACTGTTTTGCTCCATGAAGATTTTCAGTACTGATAGACAGGATGAAAATGGTGGTGCCCCACTACCCAGACCCTGAGCTGAAAGTTCAAACACATACCTGAGCCCTCACAAAAAAAAAAAGCAGGGAATCATTGTTGTCTCCCCAGTTTCTTTCCAAACTCTGTGTTCACCTGGTCTGTGACTGAGCATTTTTATCTCAGGCATGTGACTGAGTTTCAAAACTCCAAATTTTATGGACTCCTGCAGGCAGACCCACACTGTTCCTTCTGGGAGAGGAAGGGGGGGGGGGGTCTCACTGTGCTTTTGCAAGTTTCTAGACTTCTGCCAGGAAAACAGTCACATAACCAAGCAGTAGTTCACAGTTTATAGCAACAAAAAGCAGAAAGCCAGCATTTATACTTGCTGTTTGCAGCCCACTACCCCACTTCTATGCTTGGGAACTCCACTGCACTCAGGCATCCCTGTTCTTCCTGTGACCCTGGGGATCCTGAGATCATGCGTTCCACCTGGAATTCTGCCCCACTTTGCCACCTGAGCACCTTTAAGCCAGGAATGTACCCCACTGTAGCAGATTCTGAAAGTTCTGATTTTGCCCTCTGCTTAAAATACTTTGCAGTAGCCTCCTTAAGCCAGCTCCCTCCATGCTGTCATACCCTATAATATATCACCTTGAATTTAACTTTCTACATCTCCTACCTTCCCAAAAGTGGTTGCTTTTATACTTATAGAATTGCAGCTTTTCATTTCTCAGATCCCTGACTGATTTTCCAAGTGTTCAGAATGATTTGGTAACTACCTAGTTGTCTTTGATGGACTAGACAAACAGAGTCCCCTACTCTTCTAACATCTTAACTCCCCTAAAGATCTGCTAATTTAATATTTGTTCAAAAGTTAACAGCTGTGTACCCACAGAATCAGGATTAGGACAAAATCCAACATTTTCAGTATAAATGTCAGGAAAAATTCAAGAGCTGGTCTTCTGACTTCACTATGGGCACATTTTTTGACCTAATGTGCCATTTCATTAACTCCTATTAAATATTTTCCTAAATTATATAAGGATATTAAGGGTTTGTTATATGAATTACATAAAACAAAGCATTTAAAAGACTTAAAGCAGTTCTATTATATCAGCCAAATTATTATTTAAGATTAGATGACACAAAAATGTGGCTGTATATAAGTAATTGCCAACATTTGAAACACCAAAACTGAAATTAACAGACATTCAGTTAAGAATATGAGACAAATACTTTATATGCTTTAACTTTGAAAAGAGATAATCAATTACATATTGGCAGATATATCCATGTGACTTTTTAATATTATAATTAGCAAGAGAGCCCTTCTCTAGTTTATCTTTTAGTATCTTTACACTTATAATTAAAACTCAGTTACTTACTTTGGTTGATTAAAGATGGCTACAAATTTGTTGGCACGTTATCTATGTGTCCTCTTGAATCTTGGCAATCTTCTTGGCTGCTCTGATAAACAGCGTACAGTAGAAGTGATACTGTGCCTGCCTCTAAATCCTGGCCATTAGTCTTGTGTCTTCTCTGGGAAAACTTGCTCTGAGAATTCTGAGCAGCCAGGTTAGAAGCCTAACTCCCCTGAGGCCACCATGCTGAGGACACCATAAGATAAGACCACATGGAGAAACCAAAAGCAGCCCTGAGACTACATAAAAAGAGAGATTCAGGTTTCCAGCCCCCAGTTGTTTGAATTATCCCTACTGATAACCTGCACATGGTGGAGCACGGGCAAGTCTTTCTCTGTGTCCTTGCTTAAGGACCCATAAAATATAAAGAATAATAACAAAATAGGTGTGAGTTTATGTCACCAAATTTGGTGAAAATTTGTGTTATAACACAGAAACAGAACACTGGCCATGATAAAATCTGGAATCAGGTATTAGTTGAAAACCATGTGCTTATCTAGGGTGTTTCCTAATAATACCCATCCCACCTCCAAATGAAAGTATATCTAAACTGTAAATATCATCCTAAAGTTTATGATTGGGCCGTAATTTCAGTAGCATTATTTGGAAAACAAAGATAAATTAGCAAAACTTACTACAAATAGGAAGACTGAAAGATCCTTAGGAATCTAAACATCCTCCTACCAGTAGGGGTTGGCTATTATAAGAGTAAGATAAACTCTTTACAGTGTCCAGTCAAGCTCTGTATCTATCAAATATAATATAGCTATTTATAAAAATTACTTTTGATGAGAAGCCACTCAGCTAACAAATTTACTAAACATCTATAATATAACAGACATTATTAAAGGTATTGGAGGAAAAAATGGTAAGACAACAGCAAGATTACTTTACCTCATGGATTGTATACTTTAGTTGAGTAGACAGACAAAAGAATAAATAAAAGACAAAGAAAATATTTTTAAGACAAATAAGAACCAAGAAATAAACAAACCAGAAAGGAAATATCTCTCCACAGGTGAAATCTCTGTGGAGAAGTCTACTTTAGATAAAGTAGTAAGGGAGACTGTCTTTGAACAAAGGTTGTATAAGAGACAAAAATGAAATTGAGACAATCAGATGAAGAGGAAATTGTTGCCACATTTAGAGTGGGGACAGGGGTCCAATGTACATTTTTACTAAAATTAAAATAATTTTACATATTCCAGGAACTGAGAAAAGACCAATGGGATTAAGAAAGGACAAAGATATAACTCTGAAGCAAGTTTAGTGATTTACCAGAGGTAGATTATGCCCAACTGTACAGACCATCAAGGATGTTAAATTTCAGGGGCACCTGTGCCTCAGTCAGTTAAGTGTCTGCCTTCAGTTCAGGTCACGAATACAGGGTCCTGGGATTGAGCCCATATCAGGATCAGTGCTCCTCGGGCAGTTTTCTTTTCCCTCTCCCTCTGCCTGCTTGTGCTTGCTCTCCCTCTCTCTCTCTGTCAAATAAATAAATAAATAAAATCTTTGGGGAAAAAAAAGAATGTTAAATTCTAAGAACTTTGGGAAAAAACTCAAACTTGTAAGCACTGAAACAATATGATCCAACTTACACTTTAAAAAAGATCACTTTTGGTACGCCTGGGTGGCTCAGTTGGTTAAGCAGCTGCCTTCGGCTTAGGTCATGATCCCAGCGTCCTGGGATCGAGTCCCACATCAGGCTCCTTGCTCTGCAGGGAGCCTGCTTCTCCCTCTGACTCTGCCTTCCCCTCTGTCTGCCTATGCTCGCTCTCGCTCGTTCTCTCTCTGACAAATAAATAAATAAAATCTTATAAAAAAAAAAAAGATCACTTTTTAGGGGTGCCTGGGTGGCTCAGTTGAGAAGTGTCCGACTCTTGGTTTTGGCTCAGATCATGATCTTAGGGCTGTGAGATCAAGCCCCACATCCGGCTCTGTACTGAGCATGGATCCTCCTCAAGATTCTTTCTCTCCCTCTCCCTCTGCTCCTCCCCTCTCTCATTCTCTCTTTCTCTCTCTTTTCCCCTCTTTAAAAAAATCATTGTCACTGCCACATAGAGAAGAAATTGAAGCAAACTAGCAAGAATTAACTCTAGTAATTTAGATAATAGTTAATAGCAATCAAGATAAATCATATCTTAAAGGAATCTAAAAATTGGCACATTTCCAAAATATCGTTAGTATATACTTTTAAAATGCAATCAATATAACCAACAGATATAATCAACAGGACTTGCTGTTGAAAGGATGGGGTGAGGGAAGCAATTGTTAGCATAAACAGATTATTACAAATAGAGTTATATATAAATTATATATTAGTTGTATAAATATAAATTACTACCATTAATAATAAAGGATTCCCCCCTGAATTCCTGGCTTCAAGTGGGTGGTATTAGTATTTATTGAAATGAGCAAGAAAAAAAGTAAAGGGAGGTTAAAAAAAAGATATCAAGAGCTACAGATATTATCTAAAAAGTAGCTGTCAGGTGCCTGGGTGGCTCAGTGGGTTAAAGCCTCTGCCTTCAGCTCAGGCCATGGTCTCAGGGTCCTGGGATCAAGCCCTGCATCAGGCTCTCTGCTCGGCGGGAACCTGCTTCCCTTCATCTCTCTCTGCCTGCCTCTCTGCCTACTTGTGATCTCTGTCAAATAAATAAATAAAATCTTTAAAAAAATAAAAATAAATATAAATATAAATAAAACGTAGCTGTCTGTGAGATATGGAATTGAAGAGAAACAGAGTCAAGGAGCTGTCTGTACAAAGAAAATAAAAAATTTGAGTCATCAGTATAGAGATGACACTGGAATTCTTTGGAGTTAGTGAGATTACTGAGAAGAAGTGATGAGAAAGAAATCCTTAAAAGACCCAAGACCAAACCCTAAGGATCTCTACAATTACAAATTCTATTTACGAGGATGAGCTGCAAAATAAAATGAATAAGTAGAAGAAGAAAATCCAAAAGAGAAGTGTTTTGAGGAAGCCAAGAAAGGAGAGTACTTCAAGAAGGCAAAGGCATCCATTGAGTCCTGTAGTAAAAATGCCATTGATATCTTTGACAAGAGAAGAGTCAATGGATTGTTGAGGGATGGAATTAGACTTCAGGGAGAAGAGATAAAATCAAATCAGGCCATGGAAACTCTTTGTGAAAACAACTCATCCATGAAGTCTGTTAATAAATGGAGCCAGATAGGGAGTTAAGAGTACACTTATCGGGACACCTGGGTGGTTCAGTGAATTGAGCCTCTGCCTTCGGCTCAGGTTGTGATCTCAGGGTCCTGGGATCAAGCCCGGCATTGGGCTCTAGTACCACATTGGGTTCTCTGCTCAGCAGGGAACCTTCTCCCCCCCCCCCCCCGTCTGCCTGTCTACTTGTGATCTCTCTCTCTCTCTGTCAAATAAATAAATAAAGTCTTTTTTTTTTTTTAAAGAGTACCCTTATCAAAAATAACAACAATATAGGGTGCCTGGGTGGCTCAGCTGGTTAAGCATCTGACTCTTGATTCTGGCTCAGGTCATGATCTCAAGGTGAAAGTGAACCCCAAGTCAGGCTCTGCCCTCAGTGCAGAGTCTGCTTTTCTCTCTATCACTCTCTCTCTTTCTCTCCCTCTACTCTGCCCCTTGCTTGTGCACTCCAAAAACAAATTAATTAATTTTAAAAAATAACAACAAAGAGCACACTTATCATCATAAGCACTGAGTAATGTATAAAATATCTGAATCACTATATTGTACACTTGAAACTAATATAACACTATATGTTAACTATACCAGAATTAAAGCTTTAAAAATTAAAAAATCAAGAAATAATAAATAAATAAATGGGGTCAGATAAATGCTTCTATAACTGAAATGAGAGTGCAGTCCCCAGAAGCTGTCAGAAGATGTTTTATGTTTGTGGAGATTATCACCTGGAGAGGAAGAGATTCTCTAGGGTGGAAGCAAGAGTCATGACTAAAAGAGAAAACTTTTTGAAAGGGATTGTATCCAGAGAAATATTTTGGGAATGCTTTTGTAGAGAAGAGTAACACTCTAAATTGTAGTAGGAGACAAGAAAGAAGATACTTGTGGGATAAATTTGTAGATATGGTGGTGGAATGAGGAGGTAAATGGCTTCTAATGGCTTCTACTTTGTCAGTGAGTTAAAAGATGAATATTTAGCTCAGATTAAAGGTGAAGGAGGTTAGGAGACAGAAGAAGGTATACCTTGCAGCATAATATGAGACCTAAAGAAAGCATTGTTAGACTTTGGCAGTTTTGAGGATGTGTTTAAAATGAGTAATGTATGAGGGGCGCCTGGGTGGCTCAGTGGGTTAAGCCACTGCCTTCGGCTCAGGTCATGATCTCAGGGTCCTGGGATCGAGTCCCACATCGGGCTCTCTGCTCAGCAGGGAGCC
>NC_081557.1:249076938-249147570 GCF_022355385.1 Mustela nigripes | reverse complement strand
ATCAGGGTCCTGGGATCGAGTCCCACATCGGGCTCTCTGCTCAGCAGGGAGCCTGCTTCCTCCTCTCTCTCTCTCTGCCTGCCTCTCTGCCTACTTGTGATCTCTCTCTGTCAAATAAATAAATAAAATCTTTAAAAAAATAAAAAATAAAAATAAAATGGGTAATGTGAATTATTCAGATCAGATGAGAAGTTATTTGCTGAAGTACAAATCTTGAAAAAGTTAATGGATATTGGTGTTTAAATCACCTTCATTTCTTCAGGTGAATTCTATCAATGTGAAATAAAAGAGATTTGGTAGGCTTTACAAAGAAAAAAATGATAATTATGGAGTATGAATTATAGGCTAGACAAGGAATAATGAACACCAGAGAGGATTAATTAATAATGATAAAGTGGCATAATACATAGATTAGAAATCTTCATGAAATCAAAGAATCATTATAGTAGAGGTACTTCCATAAGTAAAATGGAAAATAGGACATAATCAAAAAGAGATATTTTTATACTGAGATTTCAGAGATCAAGTGTAATAACCTAAGTAAATAAATATATGTAACTTGATATAAACTAATGAAAACCTAGAAGTAAACTAGGAACCATATAAAATTTATTTATATTGTTTTTGATTAAGTACTATTTTCATGATTATTCTATAAATTTCAACAGAATGTCTGGCTAGAACTGCTAATTTCAGTTAAGAGATAGGTGGTAAATTCAAATGTAAACAGAAGGTTCGTGTTACCTGATGGCATGAGAAGGTAAGTTAGGATCCCTTAATATAGTAATGGTCCATAATCTGAATATAAGAAGTAGAAAACATCTCAACTATTATAATTTTAGAACAGTTTATTTATTTATTTTTTTTACAAAGAAGGAGATATTTGTGGGTTTCTTTTTGAAATTTAACTAACACATTTGATAACTAAAAAGTATCATCTGGAAAAAAATGTGTTAAGAAAAATGTCTGAGTTTTGTTTTTTGTTTTTTTTTTTAAGGTATATGAGGAAAAGCAAACCTAGACATGCTTTATACTTCATTGTTCAAAAGTAAAGGGAAATGCACCTTGGAGAGAACAGAGTAAACTCATAGCAGGTGCAAATCTTACTCCACACACATAAATAATCAAGAAATGTTTGTTTTTTTTAATAATTCTGTATGATTTTCCTCTCAGTTCCCTCCACTCAGTGAGTAGAGAGGAAAAAACTTAAACCAAGTCAATTTTAAATTTCTTTTCTACTCCCTGGAATTGTGTACATCTTCCAATATCTTGTGTAGTAGCAAGGATTTCATAGTTAATATCTGGTCCTCCTATGCCTTCAGTCTTAGCTGACACCACGGAAAGAGTCATCATCCCATCTGATCATCTTCATTCGATCATTCCAGGCTCTCCACTTCATCTGATGTTAAAATATGAATACCTCTTTACTTCTAGCAGCATTTCTTGTTGGCATGCCCTTAACCACACCATGCTAGACCGTGAGGGTATCTCTGTGGATGTCACACGACTTCTTGGTCAACACCACTCTTTAGTTCATATAATCCTTTAGCTCCACCCATGCTATACTAGTGCACGTGAGAACCAAGTAAGTTCATTTCTAGATACATCACACATACATTCCTAGAATGGAGCCTTGCTACTTTTCAATGATCCAAAGAGCTCGTCTTTTTTTTTTTTTTTTTTTTTTTTTTTCTGCTCTTAGATTAGATCATTTTCATTGGCTGTTCCACTCCACTTGCAGCTCATCCCAATGTGAGGCTCAAAACCTTTTTCAAAGTAGTTGTACCACATCTAAATGATCTCTGTTTTCATTTTGATAATTTTTATATTTCATTCTCATCTAGTCTGAGGATGACTTGGTTTTTATATTGTAGATATTCTCCCCTATACTTATTTTCTAGATAATGAATTCTACTTCCCTCCAATTACCGAACTTTTGAAACACAAAGGCAGTATTAGACCACAGGATTCTCTTAGCCATATTAACTTTTCTCTGAGTGAGGAAAGGGCCAAATCATACAAGAAAACACAGGGAGAAATTATGGATTAATAGTTTGGGAAATTGTGTATGGTTATGTGGTAATGATACAGAATTAATAAAGTCTTTTCAAATAAGGTTTAAACAATCCAAAAATTCTGTGAAGAATTGTTATACTCTGTCTGTCAAATGAATAAATAAAATCTTTTAAAAAATTGCTATAAATGTATAAAAATAAGCTTCAGATATTGGTTTTGAAGGGAGAATTATAAAGTAGGGGAGTAAAAACTCAGAAAACAAGAAAGTATGTGCTATGATATTGTGTCAATTTTAATTAAACAATTACTAAAACCAGGGCAAAAATACAGGTAAGTAAATTAGGTTATCTGTTCTATATCTAACAGATAATTGATAATATTACATTTTCGTATTACATAATTAGCTATATTTAGGTGTCATGTTGTTTAGAAAGATAAGAAGGGTTAGCTTTGGCTCTGTCATAAGACTCTGGTCTAAAGTCTTATGGGGAGCTTGATATGAAAACTATATACTAGTAAGTGAGTCATAGAAATGAAATATTAGTGGTCACATTCTCATGTGATTAACATGTTTGATAATTAATTGGCAAATAAGAAAATCTACTTTTAGTTAATCAAAGGGATAGGCTTAGCTTTAAAACATCTTATTATAGTATCTCTGAGTATGTCAAACTCAATCATGACATGTGTCAAAATAATGTTCCCCTAAGGTATAATCCCTATGATTTTCCACATTCCTCTTTTTTCCTTTCTAAGACAAAGTCCTTTCAAGCCTAGAGACTTATTGAATACTGTCATTCTTTTTCTGCTCAATTTGTACTTTTTTCTATGGAATTGATACCTAATCATTATTCTAACTTTAGATCAATTATTACCTCTTCTAGAAAGTTTTCATGCTCTGCCAAGGGAGAGTTCTGATCTTGTGAGCATTGTTCTCTTAAGAGTAATGTCTTAAGACGTCATTAAATATAGAATTTAAAGATCTTATTTGTTTATTTAGAGAGAGAGAACATGGGAAGAGGAGAAGATGGAGAGGAGAGAATCTAAAGCAGGACCCTGAGATCATGACCTGAGCAGAAATCAAGAGTTGGACACTTAATGGATGGATCCACATAGGCACCCAAGAACTATAGTATTTGATTATGTTTTTCTCTCTTCCTAAACTAGAAGTATTAAGAAGACTTAAACAATGTGCTAGAGAAACTTTGACATATTTCAATATTTCTTATGGTTTCAGGATCTAATGTATGGCAGTCTTCAGTCATCTTTTAATAACATAAATCAGGCCGTATAACTCAGGTGGTTAGAATCCTCTTGTTTTGGTTGACTGCTACAGTTGGAATAATCCAAAATGCCATTTCTAAGCTGCACGGAGTTATAGGATTCTGTTTACATCTTGAACACAATCTCTTATCACTAGACCACCAATCACTACACTATGATTTATCTTCATAGTTTCTCTTTTAGAGTCTTTGTAAGAGCTATTTCTTCTGCCTTGATTATTCTGACCTTAGAATTTTCCTGTGGTTGACTCCTTCAGCTCTTCACAGCAAACTTTATCATTCTAAATAAATTCCAGGCTCCACTCTATGTGGTTAGTTATTAAATCATTACATTGATTTATTTTCTTCATACCACTTAATGGCCATTATTTTGAGAATTTTAATGTTTATTTTCTATTTATTTCAACTATTATAAACCCTACAAAACACTGTAAGTTTTCTTTATTCAATTATCTTTTCAAGAGTTGTTAAGTAAGAAGGAAAAAAGTCTTTACACTTTCAGAGGCAACTACTCTTTTGTCTGTGCTTCAGTCTTTTGTGTAGTTCAAGATTTTGATTTGGCATTACTATTCCTCTGCCTTTCCCTGAATGTTCTTATAGTACCATTTTACTGGTGATTAAATCTTTTGGTGCTTTTGTATCTGAAAAAGTATTTATTATCCCTTTGTTTTTTGGAAGGTATTTCTGCTGGGTATAGAATTCAGTGTTGATAGTTTCTCCCATTAATTGAAAGATGTTACTTTCTGCATGTGTCCTCAATGGGGTAATGTCACTCTCAAGAAAGTGAAAATTGATTGTGGGGAAGAAGGCAAAAATTATAATACAGTGGCTTGTGTCCTTCAAAAGAGTCACAGTGCATACAGTATAAATGAGTTTTGAGTAGATACCTGTACGTATATTTGTGTAACTTGAACAGATATACAGTATATCTGAGGTATTGAGATTTGATCAGCCAGGAGTGATTAGGAAAAAAGTATTTTAAAAGTCTTCTGGGTGAGGGTGATAATGAAAACAAGGCTGAGGAATACTGATCTATTGTCTTCTTACTTGTATTGTTTTGATGAGAAATCTTTTAATAATCCATATAATCTTTCCTCTTCTTCATATAAGGCTTCAGAACAATATGATTATGCAAAGACTTGGAGCAGTTTTCTTCATGGTTTTTTTTGGGGGGGGGGTTGTTGAGATTCTTAAATAATGGATTTATTATTTACATAAAATTCAAAAAACTTCAGTCATGGGGCACCTGGGTAGTGCAGTGGGCTGAAAACTCTGCCTTCAGCTCAGGTCGTGATCCCAGGGTCCTGGGATTGAGCCCTGCATTGGGCTCTCTGCTCAGTGAGGAGCCTGCTTCCTCCTCTCTCTCTGCCTGCCTCTCTGCCTACTTGTGATCTCTGTCTGTCAAATAAATAAATAAATAAATAAAATCTTTAAAAAAAAAAAAAAAAACTTCAGTCATTATTACTTCAAATATGCCCCCCTCCCTTTCAGGAACCCCAATTACACATGTGTATTCCACAGATTTTTCTCTCTCCATTTCATTTTGGATAGTTTCTAAAACTATCTTCTTAAGTTCATTGATCTTTTCTTCTGCAGTATCTAATCTTCCATGTGTGACAGAGATAGTTATAGGTTTGTGCATGTGTGTATGTGTGTGTGTGTATGCATGCATTTGAGTAAAAAGAGCTGAAACATAAAAATTACACATCTTAATAATGTTAATACTCCATAACACTGACTTCAAGTCAGAAATTAATATTTGCTTCACGAAGGCCAAAAATTCCATGAGTGACTCTAACATAGAGGGCTATATTTAGAAAAAATGATTTAACTCATGAATTAATTATATCCCTTTGTTGTTGAGCCATATTACATTACATATTACATTAGGATCCAATGGGATCCTACATTCTATTTTAAGGTGGATTTAAAATACTGAGATTAGTAAATCCATCTTATTATAAACAATTCATTCATACTTAAAGCCACACCTATATAAGCAAAGGATTGAAAGGTGATTTGGTTTGAAGTTAAAAATATATGTAAAATAGATACAAATGACTAAGATCTACTTGAATGGAATAGTGAAAACCAAAACAAAGTTATAAAAGTTGTAGAGTAAAGATAGGAAAATTGTATCAACCACAAATGGAAACTTCCTATCATCTTTAATGAGGAGCAAACTGATGAGGTACATGCAATTTGTCTTGTTTAGAAAATTCCACAAAATATATGAATCTGTACATAAAGGTCATTGAAAACAAAACAAATGATATCCTAAGAGTAGCTATATTTTTAAAGGCAGCAGATTCTTTCATGCACATTATCACTACAACATTTCTACCTTGCTACTAGTCTGCATTGTGGCCTCAGAAGTGCCACTGTCAGGTGATGTGTCTTCATGGTAAAATAAAATATAAAGAAACTCCAATGTACATTGACATATCCCTTAGACCCAGAGATTTTTAAACTTATTTTTTTCTGTATGGAAGCACTTTTATTGAAAGCATATATACTTTCTTATTGTCAATAATTTTGATTTTGATGTAATTACATTTATACAATGTTTAGCACTCTGAATGGTGTCTGACTACCTTTTTTTCCATGACAAGAGGAAAGACCTTATCTAAAATATATATTGAATATTTCATATCCAAATAAGGAAGAAATTGAACCATGAAGATGTCCTTAAAATTATAAGAATTTGCTTTTCTAGAAAGTAATTGCCAGCTCCATACTTTTCTAACCTCCATATAAATAATTCTTGTTGGTGGAGCTCTAAATAAATAAACACACACCAGATCAATCATTGCACAGATGGCACTGCATTTATTTTTGACCAAAGTTTCACTAAGTAAAAAAGAGGGTAACAATGGACCAAAATAAACTAATTAGACCAGAAGTCTGCCTATTTCTTCCCCAGGATATTAGACTCAGAGCCTTGTAAGAGAAGAAGCTGGTGTGAATATTTAGAGGATAGTTAACAAAGAACAGTTCTGCATTTTGAACTAATAAACATCATTTGAACATGAAATAGACTATGCTTTAGAAACAACCTCTCATAATGTCATTTCCTTCATGTGTTTTTCTTTGAGAAGATGTATTTGCTTGGGATGCTGAGGACAGAAGGTATATTTCCTTATCCACTTCTTTGGGGGAAATTGTTTTTATAGTAATTCATGTTGTTCTCATAAAATGACCTGGATTAGCATTACTGTTTTCAGGTGAGTTTCTTAAGATTGGATTTCTAGGCTATTTAGCACTGAATAATTTCCAACTATAGTTCTAATCTGTTTAGACTTGTGAAGTCTTAAATTACCATATAGGTATAAATGAGCAAACATTTCATTAAAAAATGAAGAGTTTTATGACAATACCTTTCCTTGGAAAATGGAGCCACCTGAGCTTTTCTAATAGCTGGTGACATCCATTAGTGGTTTTCTCTGAAATTGAAAACATTTTCCATCTGTTCATACACACTCATTACAAAGTAGTTAAGAGCCTGTGGGATCACAAAGGCACATTTTGGCAAATTACAAAATATCAAAATGAGTTATTGAAGAGGCAGCAATGACTATATAATAAGCTGCTCAAACTTGCAATTGTCTGGTTTTGTGTAAGAGAAGACATCTGTATGCTAAAACCTAGTTTACCTTTTTTTTTGTTTTGTTTTTCAATACTTGGGACTCTTCCATTTGATGGTATTCATTTCTGTGCCTCTGACCCAAATTCTTTCTTCTGTGGGAATTTGTGCAATTTCGTGAATTTTAAAAATAAAGACTTTCTTTTTCAGTCTTTAGGGAAGTACTGTTTCATGGATTCTCTTCAGAGGAACGAATTGATGTAATGGACTTAAATAAAGGCAGGAAAGGATTCAGGTGCTCACCAAGAAGAAAATCTTGTTTGTCAGTCTACTAAATAATGGAAAAATCAAGGGTGCAAGTAATAGAGGTTTTTCATCTGGACACCTTCAGGAAGAGATGACATGGCCATCTCTGCTGGACACTAAAGACAGTCTCTTGCCAAACTGATGGGGAAAGTTCCAGCTGATCTTTGGCAAAAGTTTCAGTGATCTATTTTGCTGCCTTAATAATTTAGCTATGCACAAGTTGTGTATGTGTCACCTAGAAGTTGATACCTAAAGGAATGTGATATGTTGCAGCTAAAGTTCAACCTAAGGTGCAGAACAGATCATAACAATAAAAATCTCTGTGAGACTAGAGAGGGTCTTAAACAGTAACAAATGAGAACTGAAAATGAAGCCGAGATGGAAAGAAAAATATGGTTTCAAAAAAGAAAACCTTATTTACTTTGCACCTTTTCTCAAGACTTATCTACAAATACTGCATAGATGTAAAGCCAAAAATATTTTTTAAATTACATATATAAGTAATATTTATTTTGTTGTGTAGAAGAAACTAAGTTTGATAAATGTTATTTCAGATTCAATCTTCATTCAGGTAATTTTGTCAATGCAATTTATTTGCATGAAATAATTCTATACTGAGGGTCTATCTTCATTTTATTCTTATTTCTCAAGAACTGAAAAGAAAAGAAGGAAGGAGAAATGACGGGAGGGGAGGAGTAAGTAGGGAGGAAGGAAGGAAAGGTCAGGGAACTAAATACTTAAGTTTATTCACGAAATTGTAATACCATTATCTCTAGCATTCACTATTTTACATCATGCCCCAACAATTTTTCAGTAGAGATACAAATCAAAGTGAAACTGAAAGAAGAATCACAAAGTATTTTCAGCAGCACTTCTCAGTATTTGGTAGTCTTAGGCAATAGGACCAAGCTTCATTCACTATAAAAACCAAAGATTAGTTTTATCACTTTGACATTTTAATTTTTGTTTACCAGCCAATTAGATTTTAATACCCTTCAATATTATAGAATTATTTCAAATTGTTGTTTAAGAGGTAATATTTCTGCTATCTCCAAAATATTTCTTAAGAAAACAAAAAGATAAAAAAAAAAACTATAGTTAAATACAAAAGAACTCTCATCAGAAAATAGTTGTAATTTTTGATGTATACCTGAAGTGCTGGCTCATGAAAGTATAAATATTTTCTTGTTTCTTTCAAGATGCTTTTTCCTTTCCTTATTAAACATTGAATGTTTCCTTCTATTTTCTCTACCCTTTCACTCATAATGAAGAATCTAATATATTTTTCTACCACCTTGTCATGTCAATCTGTACTATTAATTAAAAAAAACCAGAAACGTAAAAGAAAAACTAGCTGCTTGATCACTCATTAGATCACATTTACACAGTCAGTCTAATCTGAATGGAACATTCTTGGAATGAGGCTCCTTCATCCTTTGTTTGAAAAGCACTGTTTGGTATATTTGCTCTCTATACAACTGTGAATAAGAAGAAATATTTTCTGATGAAATCTGCTATGAATATTTTCAGGAAGATTAACCTTTAAAAATTGAGGATGTTTGTACTGAAACATAATAAAATCATTAAACACAGGTAAGACTGCCTCTAGGTTGAAAGGGAGACTTCAGCCTCAAATTCAAGGCTGAACAGAACTCTGGTCCAGTCTGTGGTTAATGCCTTATGAATTTTTCTAATACTAATTTCAACTCTTCGCTGATGGAGGATAGTTCATTCTCACTCCAGATGGATAATACCAAGTGCTATAAATTTGTATTTAGAGGCCATATTCCTTTGAATATTGTATACTGCACATTAGATTTGACTTCAAATTGAATTCGGTAGTAAAGTTGCAAAAATCGGTATAATCATATAAATTCTGCCTTTATCAGCTGTGATGACAAATGCAGTCTATATGCCAAAGGCTTAAATGAAATTGAGTTGAGCTTATGGGAGTCAGGCAGAGGCTAACAAGAATGAAGTAGCTAGCCCCAAAGAAATTCAAACCACTTTTAAATCCACATTCTATTCACTACTTGTTTGGTTTTCATCATGTACTATTGAATTCTGAGCATATTTGCTTCAGACAGATGCGAGTGTTGTTTCAGCTTATTGGAACAAGGAACAGCAGGAGGTATGGATTAAGAGGAGCTATTGATAAACAGGGGTGGGCTGAATGAATTTTTAGCAGACTAAAGACAAATATAGATGGAGTATTTTTTGAGAATGATTTTAAATCTGTAGTATTGTTTTATATATATGACATTATTAAACAAAAGAGGGTGAATATTAAACATAATTAAAGTGAATTACATACTTTAACAGAAAACACAGGAGCCAAATACTTCTGATCTTAGATACACTTGTACACTAAAATTGTTATTTTACTATAATAAAATAGGTCCCCTTAAGTAAAACCCAGACAGCTTCAGCATTTTCTACTGAAACATCCAAGCTTTACTTTCAATATTCTACAAGGCAAAGTGAGCACATTCCTCAAGCGTAGCTAGAGAAACAGATTCATACACACAAATAACTCTAATTAAACATCAATAATAAATATTTTCTGCTCATTATGTACATTTGTGAAAAGAGGTATAAAATGGTCTGAATTTGCAGTTAAAAGACCAGGTTTCCAGTCTAAAGTCCATTACCTACTGTTGATGGGAACTCAGAGAAGTAAATTGAACTCTTCAAATTGAAATTTGGGCATTACAATAATTATTACATATAGCGGTTGTGAAAATGATAGTACCACAAATTCTTGCTTAAGTTGCTAGTAATTACTGTATACAAGAAATTATGAATGTCACCTTATGAAATTAGTATAAATAAAACATTTGTGATTAAAGATAAGTTTGCTTATCTGAATTTTTTCTTAAATCAGATAAATAATAAAGTATTGTTAATAAGGAAAACTTTAAAAACCTATTGGTTGTCTGACAGAATTTAGGCATGATCTTTAACAGGGAATGGAAATCATATGATCACTTTAAGGGCAGTAGACAGCCATTGTGTAGCAATACATCAAGAAAATGAAAGTTACTGATGAAATAGAAGAAGAGGGTCAACCATGAAAGAAAGGAAACATTTTCTTGTCTAACTAAAGGAACAGAAGTGACCAGTAGTAACAAACTTTATTTCAAAAATAGCCAAAATAGAGGACCACAGATTTTGTAGATCACCTCTAGTTGTTTAGACTTGTAATGAAACAGTGACATCATAACTCCCTAAAAAAAAAAAAAAAAAAAAAAAAAGAATTTTCTAATAAGAATTTTGTTGCATTTTTTCTCATCAGCAATAACAATAATTACAAATATTACTACATAATGAATGAATGCAGGCATTAATTAAAAACCCCTGTTCATGGGAAGCTTACTTTCATGTGCTCATTGCTTTAATCAACAAATGTATTATATACCAACTCTGTGCAATGTAATATTAGCTAATATAATGACAGAGACAGAAAAAGTTATAAAAATTAAATCCATTAACAAATAACCTGCTAATTCTTCTCTTTTAATATTAACTATATTTGAAGAAAGGTAAATAAAGGTAGTTAAAAGGAGGCACTGGGCCCACAGACCAAAAGGCCTGAAGAGATTTTTATAAAAGGAAATAGAATATTAGACTTTGACAGCATGAAAAGAGTAATTTTGAAAAAATTTAGCTGTCTCTTGGTCATTGTTAATTAAACACAGAATTGCCTGTCTGCTGCTCTAAAAACAATATTTTAAATATATCTAGTTAACAAAACAACTTTGATATTAGTGAAAAAAGTATCAAATATTGAGATATCATATTTTAAGGAAGAGAAAAACGATTTTGAGTTCAGCAGATTTGATTCCATCTTGGTCTTACCATTGTAAAGAAAAAAATTATCCTGGCACTTTTTAAAGTGGTAAGAAAGACTATTCTTGACTATTGTGGTAGGTGTTAACAGTATGGCAATAGAGAAGAGAAATGGAGCTCACCTCTGACTATAACAAAGAAAAGGAAATATAGCCAAGGAGCAGGCAGGAGGGGGTGTTCTGTGGATGGAAAATTAACAAGGGGAGACATCAAACATGGCAGGAATTTTTTTTTTTTTGCTAAACTGATTTAGGATTTGTGCTGAGATCTGACGAATGATTTATACATCAAAGCCAAGGGATGAGGAATTTGATCAGGTATCAAGGCTGGGGAATTCTCTCTAAAATGGTTTAGTAGGATTCTTGCTAAAACTGGACTCTTCAGGCCTCCCAGGACAGGACCATGGTCCATGCCAACAGAAGAGGGCTCTGAGGAGCTTGAGTAGAGTTTGATCAAGGAGAGTCTTTGTCACCACTTAGCAGCTGTGTGATCTTGTTAATTTATCAAAACATTTAAGCTGCAAATTCCACAGCAGCAAAACTAGGTCATGGGTCATGAAGCTGTCTTAAGGCAAAAGTTTCTTTGGCACTTGTGTCAGCATGCTGGTCTGGATAAATATACAGCTTTCACACACCTGGATTCCTTAGGTCTTTATGCTGGGTTTGAATCAAGAGATGTGAGATTCTTCGGACCACAGGCCCTGTCTTCCAAAAGAATTTCAATAAAACACTTTCAGCCCCCCGGCTCTAGCATTTACAGCTGTTAATATTTTCTCAGATAGAAACCCAACACAATATTTTAAACTCCAGAGGCTTCATATAGTTCCCAGTTGCCCAGAGGTAAAGACAACACTGAGTTTCCTACTGAATGAGAAAAGATAACAAGATTATATTAGCAAAAAAAAAAAAAAAAAAAAAAAAAAAATTCGCTAACAGCTCCAGGCATTCTACTTCATCTCATCTTCTGAGTTTATAAATGATTTGAAACACTTGATGAGGATGAAGGAAGTACAATGTTAGGAAACAAGCAAAGCTTGTCTTATTTGACCAATATCAAAGCTTAATAAGTAGGAATAAGGGAGAGAGGTGGTAAGTACAGTCCTTGTCTTTCACCTCCTGGTCACTGTTCATAGCAACTCTCATTAGAGTCCTCTTCTTCAATGGAGAAGAACTAGTGTTAAAGAGCATTAAATATGTGTCTGTGCTTTTATCCAGATGTCGTCGATTATATTTTAAAATGTCATTTGTTCTCATTACAGAGGCTGGGTGGGAGGTTTTGAAGCTGATATTACAGAGCATAAAATGGGAACAAGTAAGTCTCAAGGTATTCTGTTTTTTTAACGTCAAAACTCTATATGATTTTCCCTTTAGAGTAATATTTTACTCTTTACTACTTTATTCTTACAGAGTAGGAGACAAAAATTAAATTTTATTTAAGTCGGCATATTTAGCATTTAAAACAATTCATGACATTTTGCAGGTGAGTGACAGTGTTTATTCATAAGAAAGTGAAACTTTGGGAATACTGTTTTTCTTAACTTTATATATCTAAATTCTAAATTTTTCTCCTCTCAACCAATTTTTGCCATATGAACAACTTCTAGTCAAATGATGATTTTATGAGTTTGAATGTCATTTTTAATCTGCAAGCTATTTTTATCTAAAAGTGGAGAAATCTATCATGCAAGTTTTCAGCAAAAATCTCAACATTCTCTGTCAGGTTAAGAAAGAGGAAAATTCTAATAAGAAAAATCTTGAAAGTCCCTTCTAGATCCCATTTTTTATGGTCAGCAAAAATGTTACTTCTTCTAAATTTCCATGGTGCTACTCAAGATTTGACTTTTTTTTTCAAATATCATTTCTCTTTTTATTGAAATATTTATGAGAGAATAACATGAGAACATTAGTACTCATTGAATATTTACTATGTTCTAGTCACAGTATTTGGTGTTTTGCTTATGGCATTCATCTGCCTCCAAACCCTTTATATTTAGGTAATATTTTATCTTTCAGATGTGAAAATTTCAGCTTACTAAAGATAAGAAACTTACCCAAGGCTGAATAGCGGTGAGGTGGCAAAGCCAAGATTTTAACTCATATATGGGTCACTCTTGAGCTCTCTCCTTCCATTATGCAAAACCTAAAACCTTTACAACTATAACTCTACCACGGATCCAGCTCTAGCTTACCAAATACTATCTATCTGAGAAAATAACTCATAGCTTGACCTTGAAAAGTTTTTATTCTGTTTTTGTGTTATTTTTGTTTTTTTTCTGGAGGGGTTAATTGTTAAGTGAAACAAGTAAATTGCTTCAGGCAGAAAAAAAAAGAAACTGATACTTTTTCCCAGGATCGAAATAAAAGCACACACTCTCCCTTTGTTGAAACCTGTTTCAGTCCAGCTTTCTAGCTCAAAAATAAAAGAATAATAAATGTCTTAGATAGAAATCTAACCTAAGGTAGTCATTCTGGCCTAAATAGGACTTTAGGTCTTACCTATGTCTTGAGAAAGGGATCTGAAATTTCTGATGAATGGTTATATTACCTGCAGTGATGCTCAGTTAGCAGATTATTGATTATTTCCAAAGAAAATAATTGCAAAACAGAAAAAGAAATGTTTCCGAAAAAAAAAATATATCACCTATATATAGCTGCACATACAACACATGTTCCATAAAAAGCTAAGTCTCAAGTGTGTGTTCCATGAGAGAGTGCTTGTTTTAGTCAATTCTGTATCCCTAGCATTCAGTAGCTTTCCAGTAAATATTTTTGTAATAAATGGTTTATTACTCATTTGCAACCGCAGTTTAAGGATGGAAGTGTTGGGAGAAAGAGAGAGCACTATATTTTTTCTAGTCTCAACAGTCATTGTATGATAATGAGATTTTATTCTAAAATTTTATTTTTATAATCTTCCAAGCAATGAAATTAAGGTCATCACAATTTGTGTAAATCAGTCCCTTAGGGATATATTGGCATTTAGGGTTCCCAGGCTCTCTGTGGGAGGCACTCCGAAATGGACCTGAGAATTAGTGGCATGACACACTAGAAGATCTCAAGTTCAGGGATCATATCCTACTCAGCATTCTATTCTGAGCCCCTTCCACCTTGATTGGGCCTAGTTTGAAATACAAAACTTCAGTTCAGAAAAAATGGTGAAGGTCAGGGAAGAGAGGTCTGAGCTTAGCATCAAGCCTTGACAGAAAAACAGCTCCTGTCCCAGTTCCTGGGAGAACATGATGTAAACTTCTCACAGAAAAAAAAAAAAAAAAAAAAAAAAAGTAAGCCTGAAAGAGCAAGGTTACCCAGTGAGACCAAAAGAACATGAATCAGACAGGCTTTCCAACAGTACTAAAAATGAAGACAGTTCAGTCTACCTGGGGCTGGAAAATTTTTACTAATAGCTATTATAGAAGGCCTATTATGTACCAAGTGCTCTATATCCATTAGTTCTAATCTACCAGCAACCTTCCAAGGTCACATCTTCTTTTTTTCATAAGAAGAAACTAAAACCTGTAGGCCAAGCAACTTGCCCATAGCCACACAGAGATGGGATTAGAAATCTATGCCTGTCTGGTTTTAAAACCTTTGTGCTTTATATTATACCTTCATACCTATAAAATATGTAACACTCAGTGAAACCAATCCTAGTTTATTGATTGCCTGGATACTGGAGGGCATCTTCCCATTGCTGAAAGGGATCTTACAACCTCAGGACTACATAGATTTTTTTTTTTCATTGCCCCTTCATTTAATAAATACTTTTTGGGCATTCCATGCCTATTCTATGATAGGCATACTTCCTTAAATAAGTTGTCCTTGATATTGAGATAGAAAAAGAGACCAGAAGGCATTCTGACATCACAAGAAACTACTTGTGAAGGCTGGTGGAATTGGAACTTCAATGGAGAATTTTTTTGAAAAGGGAATTTAAAGCTTCATTGATTTAAGTTGGGTATTTGATTTTTTTCCGTAAGTCTGAGTTAGCCTGTGGCAATCAAAGGTTACATTAACTAGAGTCATCAACTCCCTTTCCTTGATTCCCTTTTTCTTACTCGACAAATTCTATAGCATGAATCTCACTGAGGAAAAGATGAAAAACCTCTAAGCTTTGAAAAATACCATTCAAGTATGCAATAAAGCATGCAATAAAGACCAGTTGTAGATGTGATGGCTTAAAACACTACCAATGATGCATTAACTCAAGCATGAGGAATGGTATAAAAGGAAAAACAAGGACATTGTACTTTAAAATCCATTTTTAAAAAGCACTGGAACCTACTTGATTAGTTCTTACAGTAAGAGTTAAAATAATTCAGGATTTTATCCTCCTCTTTTCTGGATGACTGAAAATTTATCTTAGATTTTACTTTTGTTCCTGGGTGCCTGGGTGGCTCAGTGGGTTAAGCTGCTGCCTTTGGCTCAGGTCATGATCTCAGGGTCCTGGGATCGAGGCCCGCATCGGGCTCTCTGCTCAGCAGGGAGCCTGCTTCCCTCTCTCTCTCTCTGCCTGCTTCTCTGTCTACTTGTGATCTCTCTCTGTCAAATAAATAAATAAAATCTTTAAAAAAAAAAAAAACACTTTTAATAAAAAAAAAAAAAAAAGATTTTACTTTTGTTCCTAATTTAGCTGCCTTTCTCCCAAGGGCATCTAAGTTATGTGCCCTCATGTAAAAAATAAGCATATATCCTCATATAGCCATATGATTTAAGAAAATCACTTATTTAATAAAAATTACATTAGCTTCATTCTTCTTCCAAAAATAGCTCACTAATTTGTGACAATAACATATAGATGATATAGAAATTAATTTTTTATTGCTATTTGACTTTTTATCAGAAACAAAATTCAAATGTAAGCTATCTTAAAATACTGATGCAATTACATATGCTTTGAAATTGGGTGGGACTTAAGTTTTCAGTTTATCTCTGAGCTACTATAATCTAGTCCATTATTTCCAGTGTTACTCTAGACCACAAATAATCTTAACCATTGGGAAGGTAATTGAAGGAATCCATTATCCATACATAATTTGGAATGTTCGGAGTTCATTGGGAATGTGCTGGCATAAACTGTCTTCTCATAGTACTTTCCAACTAGAAAAGATTCTCAGAGGAGAACCTCACTCATAAAGATTTACTGTGAAGATTGGCTTTGGGAATAAGCAGTTCAACTTTTGGTTGTCTCATTGGCTATGAGACATTCCATTGATCTATGTCCTATATATTACAATCATATCAAACCGTTCTGTGAAATGAACAAAGAAGTGCGGCCATACTCATTGAGATGTATAAAGATTAGCAATAGACTCATAACCTTTGTTTTTCAAATACAGAATGATATATTTAAAAAATATATACAGTTTCTTTTACAGAAAACCAATAAATGACAAAGTTGGTTGAAATAGCATTTTGAGAAACTAGGTATTTTTGGGAACTGAAAAACTAGGTTAGACTAAAAATTGGTTAATGCTTGCAAAATTAAAAATAAAACATTTGAAATTATATTCTACTGGACAGAAATTATTCTAAACTCTGTGGGAAGAAAATCTAGGTCTCTAATCAATAATAAACAGTAATGTAAACAAAGTACTCTCGGTACTCTGAGTACTGTATACTCAGGAAAACAGGAAGGTATGTTCCTCACTTAGAGCAGCTTTATGAAAGAAAGGTATATAATACCAACCAGAGGCAGAAAATTTGAATGAAATTCCAAGGTAGCCATTATTGTGCCACCTTAATCTCAATGGTGCACCTTGCACACTGTCACTTTCTAAAATGCTAAAGGCCAAACAAACCAAACTATATCATGAGTTTGTCACAAAAGATCCTTTAAAAATTTCATAATAAAAAATTTAACAACAATATTTGAGGAAACCATGGTATCAGCCTGAATGGTCTAGAAGTCCTAAAAATAATTATGTATTCAAGAGCTAGTCAATTTTGTTGAGTATTTAAATAGGACACAGTAAATTATTTTCAAGTGAGGGAACATCTTATTAGATGTCTTTTCTTTAAAAAGCATATTTGGAGTGAGGAAATGTTTAAAATATCTGCTATTGAAAACAACTAGAGAGATTCAAAAACGAAATAATGTGTATCATTTAAATATTCTATTATAAAGATAAGTAGAAATTCCAGTCAAAAATAATGAGCAACAGTCAATGCAGAGAGATTTAAGTACAGTTCAGAGAAGGCGTTAGTTTTCACTTAAATTCTTTATGCAGCTCATATGGTGCTAAACAACCATTTGTTTTGTTATAAAGTACCTTTGTTCTAGGATTGCAGGAAGGCATATTGGGCCACTTTATCTTCCAGTTCCAAGGCCACTATGCAGGTGCAGATTCATTTGTTTTAACCTAATGACAAATGACATTTTGCAAATTATCTGTTCATATTCTCTTTGTAAATTTTTTAAAAAGCACCCATGGGTTGCGCCTGGGTGGTTCTATGAGTTAAAGCCTCTGCCTTCGGCTCAGGTCATGATCCCGAGGTCCTCAGATTGAGCCCCACAATAGGCTCTCTGCTCGCCAGGGATCCTGCTTCCCCCTCTCTCTCTGCCTGCCTCTCTGCCTATTTACGATCTCTGTCTGTCAAATAAATACATAAAATCTTAAAAAAATAAAAAATAAAATAAAAAAGAACCTATGTGTTTGTGTTGGGGGGATAGTATTTCCATTCCAAAACTTTTGAAAAACCAAAATGGAAAAGTTGAAATTCTGCCAATAAAACAAACAAAAAAGAAATTATCTAAATCTGGATGTAATAAGAAACCTGTTAATATTAAAACTATTAATAATATCAAAATATTCCTACCAAAATGTGTTCCTATCTTCAACACTAAGTCAAGTCCATGTGTATGTGTGCTATTGCTAATGACACACAACTTGACACTCTCAGTGAGAGATTTGGTTTTATTTTCATTCTCTATCATTTTAAATGTTTTGTTGTTGTTGTTGTTGTTTTTTCCCCAGTGTGTTTTCTTCTCATACCATCTACCTCTACTCTTCTCCTTTTTGGAAACCTAAAGAAGTGAGGAACCTATTATGTGTTTTAAGTAATTGGGGCAGTGAATACATTAGACAAACACGAATCTCCACATTCAAATAAAGAAATCCTGAAAGTAGGAATGTAGTCAAAGGTGGGTACCATTTTCCTATACATTTGAAGTTGTCCTTTGCACGATTAAACTCTCTTCTGATAAGGTAATAAATCATATGCAAAGACCCTTATAAAAAAATTCAAATGCATTATATGTGATTACTTAGACTTTGTCAGAGAAAGTTGAAAAGTGATCTATTACAGTATTCAAATATAAAAAAGGTATTACATAAATCAGATCATGTATAGCTGTTCTTTTCCATCAATAAATGCAATTTTCCTACAAGGCACTCAGAATGAATAAAAAATAAGAATGTTCCCCCTTATACATAGTAAGCAAAGATATAGTTTAGCTCATTCATTTATTTACCTATTTATCATGTGTCTACCAGATAGAATCTCAACTTGCCAGAACATGAAAAACAGATGATAAAGCTTCCAAAAAAAAAAAAAAAACACTAAATTTCTTATTGAATCTTAATATTAGGGCATACATATTTTGAGAACTACCCCCAATGATCCTGCCAAGCAACAAGGAATGATAATCACTGGTTCAGAATGTGCTTGGCACATCATTTTGTTGCAGGGATACAGACTGCGTGAAATATAATCTTGCCTTCAGGAAGCCCATTGTGTAGTGGGAGAGATAACCATGTAAGAAATGCAGCAGGAAAAGAGCTGGGTGTAAGTAAAAATACAATGGTCACACAGAGGTGAGAATGATTAATTCTGTCCAAGTCTGTCAGAACAGAGTTCTTAGAAGGGAATCTAGAAAATAATGAGTGTGATTTTTTCCTAGGCAATAATAAAATGGTAGCAAATATATGCTAGGCAACACTCTAAGGGATTTTCACATATTAAAAAATTCTACTGATCCTCAATAATAGTCTATAATAACCCATGGAATAGATACTATTCTTTCCCTTATTTATTTTTTTTCTTTCCCTTATTTAACAGTGAAGAAACTGAGGCAAGGAGAAGTTAGGCACAGATCATTCAACTCAAAAGTTTGGCATTCTGATTGTATAACTGTAGTACAGTGTTCTCAGCTCCATTGCAGTCTTCTTTCAAAGGTGAGGAAGGGAAGTATAAACAAAATATTGAAATGTACAAAAGAATGTTTAAGGTACTGTAAGCATAGACATATCCTTTTTTTTAACCTAAAAAACACAGTTTAAGAAAAAAAAAAAAAAACTATTTGCAGTGACTCAAGACCACGAACATTTTCTTCCTAATTAAAGGTTCAGAGAGGATGCGTCACATAATTCACCATTAGGATCCTCTTACCTATCTTTAATTCAGATGATGGTAACAGAAGAGACTAACTACATAAACAGAAGTTTGTTGGCTGTATAGGCCCTGGAATTCTAATAGATCTGTTCCTAATACTCTGCATCTCACTGAGATGATCAAAATTCTAGCAGGGTTCAAGTCTTCACCTGTGTTGTTCATTCAGTAGCATTTGTCACTGTTGACTATGCCCTCCTTCTTGAAATATCTTTTTTAGTCTTTTATACAACTATCTCACTTCTCCTTCCCACCTCACTGACAATTTTCCTTTGTCAGCTTTCAGAATGTTGAAGTGTCTCGTCGATTTTGGCCATTTGTTTTCTGTGTAATCTTATCCAGTATCATGACTGTAAATACTTCCCATCTATGCCTGACTCTGAAATATCTATTTGGAGCCCAAAACTTTTTCTGGGCTCCAAACTTCTAGATCTATTTGAGTACTTAATATACATCCTTGTCCAAAATAGAATTTGGGGTTTTCTTTCACTCAAACTATTCCTTTTCAAGAATCACTCATCTTAGTAAATACTAGAACCCAGTTGTTCAGGCCAAAACTCAAGACATCATCTATCTAACATATGTTAGATAGTTGTTACATATTTGGCTACTAAATCACTTTATGCCCAATATCATATGAGCAACATTTTCAGAGGGCTCACTTAGTAGTAAATTCATTTACATGCATGTTTCAGAAGGGAGATTAACATAAAGAATGGACTAGAAGAAAGTAACAATAAACAGTCTATATATCTTGAAGAAATGAGCATGTTTTGGTCATGAAGAATTTGATGCTAATACAGTACTTTCGAGTAAGGACTCTATGGAAAGCTGGAAATAAGGATTTGATACTTGGTTTAAAAACTTGGAGTACATATAAGAGCATATTTTAAAATATTTGGAGATTGGACTCCATGAGAGGCTGACTCTGAGAGAGAATATTTTTAGGAAATATACTTGGCATGAACACCTTTAGGAGGAGTGGCTTAAAAAAAAAAAAAAAAAAAAGCAGAATTAGGGAGAGAAGTTGAGCTAAATGCAACCCCAGGGAAAGCGTCTGCTGACTTGGGGAACTTTAGAGCTGAGATTGTCCTTCAGAGTTACTTAAAGGCAGAGCAAAGAGAAGCCTTTACCACTATATTGGAAAAGTCACTGGTTGTCCTGGAAGAAGGTGTGGCCATATCCAGGCAGCTCTTTAGCTGATGCATTCTGCAAAGTGGGGAGACATCTGGATAAACATCTGCAGCAATGTTCCCAATAACTACAGGAATAAGTCCTTTATTCCTGAAGGAAGATCTGGGTCCCACATAATAACATCAAAACTTCCATTTTAAGTAACAAATAGTGTATGATTTTCTTAGGTAAATTACTTAGGCAGTTGGAGTTGAATTGTGTATTACAATATACTTAAATGAATGAAGTTCATGCTTTTTGTTTCATCAAAGAATTACTTTATGAAGATTAAAACAGACTAATTGTGGAATATTCTAGCAACTTTTCACAGATATGCTAACTTATACAACAAAATACTAACTGTCATGTATAACTTAATTTTAGAAGTCTGTTCTCAACAAGTTTGACCCTGTTGCTCTTTTGGAAGATAGTTTATTACTTTCTGACTGTGAGACTATTGGAGTCTGAGATTTCTGGCTTCTAAGAAGAGATGTCAAACATGTTTCAAGAGAAGCCCATACCTAAATAAAGTGAATGACATTTATACTGCTCTGGAAAGAGCTACTCAGTCACCCTGACAATTAATCATGAAGTAAAAGGGAGTAGACACTTTTAAAGAGAGAATAAGAGGGAATAAATGAAATGGTTCAAGAAGATTGATAGTCCTTCATCTATTAGGTAAGCAGTTCTTCCTATTTCCTGCTTCATGTAAAGTTAAAATATTTAACAGGGCATACATGTGATTCTAAATTGGTTGTTTTTTGTTTTGTTTTGTTTTGTTTTCATAATTATACCCATCTAACAGAATAATCTGGCCTCCTAGGACACATCTCTGAAAGATTTTTAGAGTCCTTGTCAGTGCTCACTGATTTGGAGAAGGTGGGTCTAGATTCTTAGTCACATCAAGTCATACTGTCTTTGCTTCCCGTCACTTTTTTTGAAATACGTTCTTTACCCTTTAGAAACCATCATAAGATGATGATGATGATGATGATTATTATTATTATACTTTAAAACATTTACATGAATTTACCCCTTTCTTAAAGCTTTACAACACTGTTCTAATCATCTTTAACCCTCTCATGAAAATTAATAACATAGACTATGTGATGTATTTTAATTATTATTATTAATAGTATTGTCTTGTATGTTCAAATAGGTGATGGGCATTAAGGAGGCACTTGCAATGAGCACTAGATGTTGTATGTAAGTGATGAATCACTGAAATCTACACCTGAAACTAATATTAAACTGTATGTTTACTAACTGGAATTTAAATAAAAATTTGGAGAAAGAAAAAAAATCAATTACACGTTAGGACATGTCTTCTCAAACTAGATTATATATGCAAAGACAGCAAAATTCACATCATATATAGTGCCTAGAATGATAAAGACAGTAAGCTCTATAACTGGTTGATAATGATATGATTCACTGAAGCAAGTTGTCTATATAGAAATAATGAGTTTACTCGAATGTCAAGAACTAATAGGAAAACCTAGTGTGTTGCAAATATGCTGCTTTTTCAGTTTCTACTTACTATAAAATTTAATCATTAAAGTCATTTTCTGGGTAAATCTTCTAAGTTGCTGTGTTCAATTTTTATTTTTATTTTTTTTCCACCAATAGCCTCTAGCTGATAAAAAATAAAACCTTTGAACTCTGGAAGAAAAATGGGAAACTTGGAACTTCATATAAATAATAGCAAAAAATTAAAATAAAAAATAGGTTTTTGTTGTAAGCTGTATCTTTGAATCATCTCATTATATTTCTCCCTACAGGCAGAAATCCCCAGGTGTTTGCTTAAACAAATATGAAATGAAAGGAAAGGCAAATTCAATTATTTCCACTCAGCAACTGAAATTAGCATGATGGAAATGTTCAGGAACAGGTATAATTAAAAACAACAGATGTGTTTTTATATATTGAGCTGCCATGTTGTAATCACAGAAGTGATCAAAATGTCTAGGAAAGTCATATCATTTTAGATCATTAAAATTATATATATATATAAATGTATATACATATATATCAATGGGTGTATATGTGTGTGTGTGTGTATACATACATATATATACACATTCATTGATGTTGATGTGGAAATAACAATAAAATATAGTCATTTCAGTAAACGGAGATTTTTCTCCCAGTGATGCTATTCTAAAATACAGATTTTTTTCTTATAAAGCCACTTTGCTTCTGACCACACTATACCATGAACATCCCTCTCACTATGATATGTAGCAAGAAGTTTCACAAAACCTACTCACTATAAAATCATGTTGCCTTCCAGCCTGTTGGGGAAGTTTGGGAAGGGGGCACTACCATTCCCTCTGCTAAACTGAATAATAAATTATCTTCAACATTTTCATAAAAATACTAACAAATCAAAAACATAGAGTCCTAGCCAGTAGTAATAAGGCTAGTAGCAATCATACAGATTGTATAAGGCACATGATTAAATGTATTTTGAAACAAGTTTGAGAACTTGAGATAAAAAGGAAATGTGATAGAACATGTAGGAATTAATGATTATGATATCTGAAATGTTTGACTTTTATGGCACAATTTATATGACATTTTTAAATCAACATATTTCCCACCTGAGATATTACATCTCTGTGTCACATATACTTCTATCTCAAATGTTTCTCCCTAAAGATAGATCTTTCTTTCTCTTTAGGAGACTAATAACAACTAATACTCTAACAAAATAAATTGTCAACAGAGTCAGACAAGACCTGTTAGTAATGATAATGACAATGAAATCTAAATAAATGTTATTTCCTCCAAGCAGTACAACAAAATACTAATTTTACCTTGATGAGTTCTAAAATACTTAAGAAAATCTTTATCACGCTAATGTTTTGTGGTATATATTCCCTACCAAGCTGATTAATAGGTGCAAGAAAATAAGATTTCTTCTGCAGTGCTGCTAGGATCCAGGACTGAAGAGCATGCCCTGTTAGCAAGATGACTTCATCCTACCTTTTAAACTATATTCAGAAATGCATACCTGTCCACATTCTTCTTTTAATTACATGGTCTATTATAGTCAACTTTCTGTCAGTAAGGCTATTTTCATTCAGCTTCTATTGAAAGCCTATATATTTATTTACAAATCCCTATATCCAGAAATGTACTGTAAGAAATGTAATTTTCAAATTTCAAGTCTAAATTGTTAATTTTGTATAAACTTTGATTTTAGAATAGTTTTAAATTTCCAGAAAAGTTGCAGAGATACCACAAAAGTTCCCATATTTTCCATACCTAGCTGATCACAATTAATCAACAAATATTGATAGGTTAATATTAACTTGTCCATACATTACTCATATTTCTCTAATTTGTACCTTATATTCTCTTTCTATTTCAAAACCCCATGCAGAATACCATATAATATTTTGTTATATCTCCTTAGGCTCCACTTAACTGTGACATTTTCTCAGACTTGCCTTATTTTTATGACTTTAACAGTTTTTAGGAGTATTATTTAGGTATTTTATAGAATGCTCTGAATGGGGATTTTTTCCAATGTTTTTCTCATAATTAGACCTTGTATTTTGTTTGCAGGAGGAAAACAACAAAGGTCAAATGTCATCCTCATTACTTCATTCCAAAGGGACACATCATCAATGTAACTTATCACTGTGTATGTTAAACTGATCACTTATGCTAAGTTAGAATTTGTCAGATTTCTTCACTCTAAAGTTACTATCTACCCCCCTTCTTTTCCAGGCTGTTGTCTTTGAAAGGTAGTCATTATGTGCAGCCCAACCTCAGGGAGTGAAGAGTTACCCTCCATGTTCTCCCCTATCTTTAGGGAGAAACATTTGAGATAGAAGTATATGTGACACAGAGATGTAATATCTCAGGTGGGAAATATGTTGATTTAAAAATGTCATATAAATTGTGTCATAATTCCCCATACTTCCCCTCCATGAGGGTGAATTTTCTACATAATTTATTTGGAATTTTTCTGCCCAGGGCACCTGTTTGTTCTTCTCCATTTGATCATTCATTTAATCATTTGTTCATGTCAAAATGAACTCAGGTGGATATTTATTTCATACTTTAGGTGGTGATCCAATACTCCTTTGTTGTTAATGCTGAAATTGTTCTGTATTTGGCAACTGAAAGCTCTTTCATTTGGTGCTTTTGTCCTGGCATACATCCATCATCATTTGTGTTTTTAATTTTAATTTTTTGCACTACTTTAATCTCAGTCTCTCTATATAAGATGGCCTAGACTTCTCTTGTACATTCCTTGCCCCGGTATTTAAATCAGCTATTTCTCCAAGGATTCCAATTCCTTTTATTGGAATTGCTTCTAGATGCTCTCAGCTCACTGAGCAAAGATATATATATCCATATGTTAACTCATGTATGTACACATATCTGTAATTATTTCTCTATGTAACTATTTGTATTTATACAAAGATAAACAGGAACTCCTACTGTTGTCTCCAGCTAAGTAAGCCCTTATGGCATGGATTGTTCTAACCTCCTCATCTTACGGATCTGTAACTTCCACTTCAACAGTGAGAAATCTAGTGCCTACCATCTGTCATCCAATTACCTAATTGTTTAGTTCCAGGACGCATGACTAGAGATTTCAGTATTGTATATCTGTACCGCCATATTAAACAAGTTTATCGACTATAGTACAGTGTTATATATACAGTGTTCTATTTCTTTTTGCTTTTAGTCTTATAGATTCCATTCATTTCTAAAATTACTAGATCAACAGCTTTTCCCCCCAACCCTAATGTGAAGTTAAACTTGATAACCTGAGCTAAGATAGACTACAGAACACTGTATAATATTTCATTGTGTGATGTATCACAGTTTGTCCATACATTCATCTACTGAATGATATATTGGTTGCTTCCAATTTGGGGTGATTATGAATAAAGATGTTATGATCATTTGCATGCCAGTTTTGTGTGAATATAATTTCCAATAAATTGGGTAAATACACAGGAATGCAATTGCTGGATTGTATGGTAGGATTCTGTTTAGTTCTTAAAAAACTGCCAAATTGTCTTCCAAAGTGACAGTAGTATTGTGCATTCTCACCAGCAATGAATGAGAGTCCCTATTGCTCTACCTCTTTACCAGTAATTAGTATTGTCAGTTTATTGGATTTTGTCCATTCTACTGAAAGATGACACATTAGCAAAAGCTAACATTGAGAAGGATGGAAAGAGTTGCACTGAATTTCCACACACTACTCAATCTCATTATTTCTCTGCTTTTAGACCATGTATATTGGGAATTTGGATTGGGAAAAGGGCTTGTGTGTTTGTGTTATAAATCTTGCTTTTAAAACTGTCTTGTGTATTCTTTTCATAAGAGAAATTGTCACTGCTGTTTTCTTCTGTACAAGCTCTGACACTTGCCATGTTCCTCTAGCATCCTCTGTCTCCTGCATTTATATCTCTAGAATCCCTGATTGCAGTCCTGTAATTCCCTTTTCATTTTTTCTAGAGCAGTTTTCTCTTTTGATCTTCCAAGCCATATTCAGGAGACCTTATTTCCAAAACCAAACAAATCCATTAAGGATTCTTGTCCAGAGAATTCTTTTCTAGAACTCTGTGACTAACCTTTTATTTAATAACTTTATTTTGTTTGCTTTACTACATACATTATCACATGGATTGCCGTAAAGAACATCTACTCGCCCACCCAACGGTATGACCATCTTGGTCCATCCTGGGACTCTTCAGTCTAGAGTGAAAATAATTTTTCTTGAGTGGTATTGGGAAACATGTAATGGCCCCTTTGGGAAAGACAAGAGAACTGGCTGATACACAGTTGGAGGGAATAAATTTTGGAACTGGCCTCATTTATAAATAATGGCAATGATTACTGGCTAAGCATTAGAGCTTCTTAAGGAATTATCAAGGTGGCTCTGAACTTTCCGGAGGTAAGGTGTACTTTGGGAAGCAACTAGAATAGGAAACAGTCACTAAGCTTTGCATGATGGACCTCCACAGTGTTTCTGGTTCTGAAAATCTGTTGTCACAATCCTGCTTACCCTATTTCCCTTAATATTTCCTTGCATGAGATTTCAGACCTCCTCGTAGGACATTACTGTAGTAACAGTTGGCTAAAACTTCAATTTGAGGGATTTTAAATGGCTAATTTTCAAAGCCATCATGAGTATCCTTTATCTTTAAGGTTTTGTACATAGTTTGAGTAATTAACAGATTATACACTTCATAAATAGATTTGTCTATGTTTTTAAAAATATAAAACAGATAGTTGATAAGTAATAATCAATTAAATTTATATGCACATGTGATTCTTCTCCATTTTTACTTGCCTTTTGGTAACACTTTGCCTATGTCTTTCTTCAGATTAGCATCTCCATCTTTTTTTCTCTTGTTTGGCCCAGTTTTTAATGTATAAATCCTTCCTACTTATAGGATATATGGTTATCTATGCCCATATTAACATGAAGAAAAATCATAGAGCATTCTATTTTCATCAACAATAATTCTTATTTAGTGGTAAAGTGACAACTTATAAATGAGAAAATTTCAAGTAGAGTAAGTTCATAGAAACTTTGTTTTTCCTTTGTTAATCATTCAAATCTGTCATCCTGTCACTACTAAAATTTTTCATCTTTAGAACCTAATTACCAAGGTCAATTTCTAACAATTCCTTTATTCAGTAACTATGAAAAAAATGAACCATTTAAGTAGAAGCTCTGATTAAAAATGAAACAGTCAAATAAATTGAACAGGTGACATTCTTTTCAAGGTTTATAATTCATTTTTGTTAGGAGAAATTGTGTTTCATATAATTAATAGGAAATTTTTACTGGTCTCAGAAAGAGATTCAAGCAGGAGTTTGTTACAACATGAAAGAAATATTTATATTTGGCCAAGATTAATAACTTCTAAACTCTAAATTTGTTTAACTGCCAGTATGTATTCAAAATCCCAAGTTAAAGACTAAATTAGTGCTGTTGAAAATTTTGCAGATATTTAGGCTTTCAGAGTGACTTATTTTCCACCCCTCCTTCCTTTTCAACTGAAAATATTTCCTATTTACTCATAGTTTACTTAAGGTGTAATTATAAACTTTCAGTTTTCTTTAAATGCTTGACAGTTGTCATGTTAACTTTAAGCAAGGTTAATTCCATGCCATGTAAAAATATATATTGTTCATAAATAAATTTGTTCATTTGTTCATATGTTTATATATCATAAAATATATTTGTTCAAAAATATATTTGTTCATAATTTTAAGTTTCTCCAAACCCTGGTAATAAAATATGCTTATTGATTCATTATAGCTATATCCTGAAAATGAGATAATGCATAGGGTTTTTTCTTATATTAGAACTTACTCTTTTTTTATTAAGGTGTAACTGACATAACATTATATTAATTTCAGGTGTGAAATGTAATGATTTGATATTTATAAATATTGAAAAATTATCATTACAACCATCATCATACATAGTTACAAATTTTTTCTTTCTTATTTTTTTTTAAAGATTTTATTTATTTATTTGACAGAGAGAAATCACAAGTAGATGGAGAGGCAGGCAGAGAGAGAGAGGGAAGCAGGCTCCCTGCTGAGCAGAGAGCCCGATGCGGGACTCGATCCCAGGACCCCGAGATCATGACCTGAGCCGAAGGCAGCAGCTTAACCCACTGAGCCACCCAGGTGCCCCATAAATTTTTTCTTTCTTATAATGAGAATGTTCAAGACCCACTCTCCTAGCTACCTTCAAATATGCAATATTATTAACTATTGTCACCATGCTATGGTGCATCCTATAACTTACCAGTTTTATGACTTGGAATCTGTACCTTCTCTCCACCTCTACTCATTCCAACTATTCCCCCAACCTCCAACCTCAGGCAAATACAACCTCTTCTCTGTATCTATTACTGTTTCAATCTCCTTACTGGTTATGGGTCTGTTCAGGCTTTCTATTATCTAAACTCAAGTTTATTTGTTTGTTTATTTTGTTTTGTTTTTAGGTTTCACATATAAGTGAGATCATACAATATTTATCTTTTCCTAGATGATTTATTTCACTGAGAATAAAGCCCTCAAGATCCATCCATGTTGTCACAAATGGAAAGACTTCATTCTTTTTTATGGCTGAATAATATTCCATTGTATATATTTACCACATTTCTTTATTCATTAATTCTTTGATGGACATTTAGGTTGTTTCCATGTCTTGGCTATTATAAATAATGCTGCAATGAACATGAAGAGGCATATATCTTTTCAATTTCTGTTCATTTTCTTTAGATAAACACTCAGAAGTGAAATTGCTAGATCATAATATAATTGTTCTATTTTTAACTTTTTGAGCACTTCCATACTGTTTACCATGTGGCTATACCAATTTATATGGGGGTTAGGATTTCAGCATGTGAATTTTGGGAAGACACAAACATTTAGTCTGCAAGAATCACCTTTAGGACAGGAATTCTGATATCAAAAGCCTTGATTTTGGGGAGAAGGAAGACAGAGTACACAAATGTAGGAAATATGGAGAGGAAATAATATTTTCATAAGCCAGGTAGCCTTGTGATGTTACAGAAGAAGAAAAAGATAAATTTGCTGCTATACAAAACATGATAGTCCATGAAACACTATGTCAACTGTGAAATATAAGTCATAGTTCAATTTGGTAAGCAACCATATAAAAATTCAGAAATTTAGCCAAATGTTAGCAAATTAGCAAAAAAAAGAAAGCGAAATTATCAGTGCCATATTATTGTAAGATACCCTGATAAAGCTTCAAATTATGTCTACCTAGTCCATTCTTTCTGATGCTACCAGCCAAAGAACACAAGAAAAATTTACCCATTACTGAAATAAAAGATGAAATTTATCTCACTTTGTGTTAAGAACAGAAAGGATAACATCAGACTAAGTTATTCTGTATTGGTTCTCTGTCCTGTTTTCAAATAAATACACTACTAATTGTTGTGAATTAATGGTGAGGGAAATGCTGGTTTCATTAGGAACTTCAGGAAATAGGGGCAACTAGATAATGTGACTGATCATACTTTTTTGGCCAAAAGACTGATTCTTATATAACAGTATCAGTAGATTCTAATCCATATATATCTTAAGACTGATCCTGCTCTTACTCCCTGCTAGAGGGTTAGACACTACAAGTCATTGTCCCTCAGTTCCAGTAAGAGCTCTCTCTCATGTTGTTTGGAGCACTTTCCTTCATTACCTTTCCTGGGCTAAGTCCTACTCATTTAAATGGCAACTAATCATTGGGAGAATAATGGCCTCCCATAAGTACCCAAAGCTTAACCCTGGAATCTGTGAATATATTGGATTACATCACAAATGAGAACATTGAAGATGGAAATAAGACTTATAATCAGCTGGCCTTGACATGGAATGATGATCCTGAATTATCCAGATGTGTTCAATTAATCACAGGACACCACAAAAATAGAGGAAGGAGTGAGAAGAGACAGAATCACAGGGATGGCAGCATGAGAGCAGTGTGACAACTACAGTTGCTGCCCTTTAATATGGGGGAAGAAGATCACAACCCAGGGAATCTGGTGATCTCTAGAAGCAGAAAAGGCAAAGAAATATTCTTCCCCAGAAGGAGTGCATCCATGGAAATTTTGATTTTAGCCCATTGAGACCCGTTTTGGACTTCTGACCTGCACAAATAAAAGATAATAAATTTGTGTTGTTTTAAACTAGTAAGTTTGTGACAATAATATATATTATCATTCCTAAATTGTCTTAAATGGAACTTTTTAAATTAATCAAATATTGTTTGTAATATTTGTTACCTCTCTGAGAATGAATGCTCAATGAAGACGGATTTTGTACATTATATCCTAGCAATATTTTCAATGTGTAACATAGGACACAAACTCAATAAGTACTTGATAAATACTCAATAAATAAAGTGGATATTTTTTCCTTATTTAAATATTTTGAGAAAAGGATCCCAGGAAAGTAAAAACAGTTTGCCAGGGAAGCAAAAAGACTTTGCTCAGGGAAGTACTATTATTTCTAGGATTTCCTCCTTGACTTCCTTGAGAATACTTCTTCTCTCTTTGGAAGTCAAGGTATTTTTTGTCCTTCAAAATTTTTACCTGAATCAGAATATTACTTTTAGGGTAGTTTCAAATAGTCCTAAAATAAGTGGATCCTAATCCAATAAAACTGAAATCAGATAGATTAGAATCTAATCTGATAGAGGTGGAAGAGACACCTGAGGTCTCTTTTTCCATGCACGCACAGAAGAATGGCCACATGTGAACACAGAGAGAAGCCACCCATCTGTAAGCCGGGAAGAGGTCTTAACAGGAGCCAGTCCTGATGGTATTTCTATCTTGGACTTTCATCCTACAGAACTGTGAGAAAATTCATGTTGTTTAAGCCATGCAGATATGTGCATGTGTGTATTCTTAGTATACATATAGACTATTTATTTAATAAACCTATTATCTGTATAGGAAATTACACAACTTAATGTTTCATAATGTTTTTTAACCAGTATTGCTTTCATGATAGTTCTATGTTCAAGAATAGATTGTTAAGTAATACAAAATGAGAAGAAGGAAAAACTTACTTCTTTTCTTACACTTAAAAATATACTATATATATATATATATATAGTACAGCACTTACTACTATTGTGCTTGCAAATCATTAGAGTAGACCCAAAGGACCTTGAATGTGTGATTTGTTCTGTGGGCCCAGGGCCAAATTTGATGTCATCTCGTGAGGGACTTCTTGGGCCAGGGGTCAAGTTGTGGACATAAATGGACTTTCAGGCCATCACGAGCTACCAGTGCTATGTGCTGTGAGAGGTCCTGGCTAAGGAACTGTCCCACTGGGAGTAGTACATCCACCCAAGGTGGGATTCTAAGGGGTTGTCCAAAGGCCCTGGGTCCTGCTCCTTTGAGACAGTGACCTCTTGCCACCCCCAAACGTCCATCAGTGGCTTACCTCCTTGGTGCAGCCACTGATGTGACCATACCTGCCCTTTGCCTGCCTTATCCAAATGCCTTTCCCCAAACCCTGGATGGCATTTCCCTCCCTCCCTCCCAAACTTGTCTCTCACTACCTGAAGTCCCCTGGGGTAGGAGCGTCCTCATCCTACTGCTCCCCACACCTGCAACTGGAGCCAGGCACCTACACCCTAGACATCCTCTCAAAGCCTTCACCATGCTCGAAGGTGCTGACACTGGCCAGGTGAGGAGCAGCCTGCCTGCTTGCCTGCTGACCCAGTACTCTACTAGTTGTGGTGCCCTTGGCCTCCCTCCTACCTTGCTGGCTTCAGGCCGGCAGTGCTGCCCATGTCCCCTGTGACACTTTTCCCAACCTCCAATCTGTATCCACTCTGACACTGCCTCCCCAATAAATTCCTGTCCATGGGAAATTAAAGAAAAGAAAACTATACATGCATATAAATTAAAGACAAGAAAACTATACATGCATATATATACATGTATATATAATACATATATACATATACATGTATATGTATATATGTATTATATATACATGTATATATAATTTTACATATCTATATGAGTAAATTTTACATTTCTAAGCAAGAAGTTTTTCCTGCTAAAATGTGCATGGCTTGTAATAAGAATAAATTGTTAAAACTTCTACTACTAGTTAGGATGTAGAAATTAAATTTCTAAGAGACCATCACTCCCACCAGAAATGTGAACAAGCCAGACAAAGGACAAAATCTTCAGGTTGTTTTGGTTTGTTTTTGGTGGAGGTGGTAACCGTGCTTTTTGTTTATTTGCTCTTCTTTCTTTGTTTCCTTACCGTACTAAGAAAACTAAATTAATGTGTAGCAGGCAGCCTTTGAGGTAGTCACGATGATGCCCTATTATTGATTTTCTCTGGGTGCACATCAGGTCCTCTCTGAGTGTGAAACAGTGGCCCATGAATGCTGCCCCTGAGCTAAGGAAGCTAATAAGAGTCCCCTTAGCCACTCCAGACCTTCCCTGTGTACACTGGAGCAGCACTCCAAGGATGCAGACAGAGTGGAAAGACAGAGGGTGATTTTCCAATGCCTGGGAAGCCAGTGACAGGGCAGAGGAAAAATCAAACCAACCATGAAACAAAAACATCCCCAGATAAAAAAGGTTGGCAACCAGGCTATAAAGCAAAGAGAGACAACTCACATTTGGGAAAACTGGAGGTAGTTTTGCAAATACAAAGGGATTGCTAGAATCTCTCTAGTGCTCTGAGTGCAGGCATTGCTGAAGCAGCCTAGACTGTGTGCTCAAAATATCTCAAGATAATAGTGAACTAAGTAAATTTGTAACCAAGCCTAAAGACAACTGAACCACAGACTATAGTAACTCAATCCGCACTCACAATAAACACCAATGGCCTTATAGAAGGTAAGACTTGTGCTTTTCTTGAGATAAGTATTATTTCCTGAGTCTCTATTTTTGCACACAATGATTGTCACATAACCAAAAGTTATGAGAAATTTGAAAGAGCAGATATATGTGACACATAACCAAAAGAAAAATAAAAATCAAGCTCACAGTAGCCATATATGAAACTGGACAAAGACATTATTTTTTTTGTAATAGATATGTTAAACAATCTCATAGAAAGAGTAAACTACATATATAAAGAATGGGTGACTTTCCAGCAGAAAATAGAAAGCAAAAAAAAAAAAAAAAGGAAGAAATTAAAATGCTAAAAAATAAAAGCTGACTTGATAAAAAAAAAAAAAAAGAAAGAAAGAAATGAGCAGAGATGCAGAGATGAAACAAGCCAAAAGTTCTTCAAATGGAGCACTGGATGTGGTGAAAAAATAATGAATACTGTTATGCTGAAGATAAATAAATTTAATTTAAAAAAAAAAGAAAAAAGAAAAACAAATACACAAGAAGTTGAAGCAACGCATCTGGATATGTGGTATAGTATTAAATGACCTAACATGAAAGATTCTGTGGCTTATCTGGCTTGAAATTGGATTTCAAGAAGGAAGAGAGAAATATAGAGCAGAGAAATTTTAAGGAGGGATAGTGACCAAAAAATTTCCTAAAATTAATGAAAGACTTAAATCCCAAAACCTAAGAGATTCAGTGAAACACAAAGGAAAATACAAAGAAAACACCAAAGCACATAATAGCCAAACTGCTGAAAAACTTAAGAAAGAAAGAAAGTCTTAGAAGCATCCAGAAGAAAACGCATATTTCACATACAGGAAGTCACCAGTAGGAATTTTGCTTGACTTCTCTCAGCTGAAACACCAGAATGCAGAAGATAATGGAATGATACACTTAAAGTCCTGCAGAAAGATTAGATTGTCAAAACATTGCTTTTTTGTAATTAGATTATTAAATCACTGCTTTATTTTCTGAGGATTTTTCTTAATTAAAGTATCAGGTATTTTACAGTGCAGGGTACTCTAAGTTTGGGCCTAGTAGAAAGAAGAAATTCATGGAAAATGAGTATGATAATCATGATAACCTCTATGCTGTCCTTGAATCTGTGAACTGAGAGTAGGCACTTAAGAGAATCCTGAATAATTGGGAAGGGTCAGGAAAAAAAAATTTTAAAACCCAGGTAAAAGGGTAAAAGACAAACATTAATAGCTTTTGGGAGTCTCCGTCCCAACCTGGTGATGACCATCGTAATTGGTCATAAAGACTCACACACCTCTGTAGCTGTGTGTGCTTATGGGTATTCTGCTTTTTATAACTATGATGAGTTAATTCAAGTACCCTTTACCTTCGGGATTAGGTCATTTATTAAACAAAACAAACAAAGAGAATATTTTCCCTGTGTCTGTGGACATCTTTCAATAAACAACATGGCTCTAGTCAAAACATTTAGTAGCTGAATCTTAGACTACTGCTCCATTTGGACATTTTTGTTTTCTATGTTATTTAGTATTCTAGTGTCATTTAATATAAACCTTTTCGAATCTTCTATTTTTTATCTTTACTGAAAAAATTAGTAACTAGCACATACTGTCTCCATCACTCCCCTCTTCAACAGACTATTTTTGCAGTTGTATGTTACACATGAAAGACACAATGTCTCTTTTTAGAGGATGAAATTATCTTCAGACTTTGATGCAATTTGATATAACCTTTGGAGTAAAAGAGATAACTTTTTGCATGTGGAAGGGATAAAACCTTTGATAAAATCAAGAAATGTGAAATATTTTTGTCAAGGTACAGATGTTGGTAGGCAGTCTCCAAAGCTGGTTACCATATTTCTCCCCTCCCTCTATGTTCATGCTGCTCTCTAAGCAACAGATAGAATTTATTTCACTGTTACTCATTTTTTCCATTCTCCTTATGCTCTAACATGTCTGCATAACACTTCATTCTTTAGTTTTTTATTTTAGTCACTAGGGATTATTTTAATAATAATACTGATGATTTAAAATACTGTATTAAAATATTACCTGCCTTTGTTACTGAGGTATTTGGAGCTTCTTTAAATTTTGTACCTTTGGTGAGTACATCATCTGCCTTGCCCTAGTCTTGCATGTGTGAGAGTGTAGGGAGTAGTCAAAAGACATCAAACCTACTAGAATATAAGTTCAATAAAGACAGTTTCACATATGTTTTGTATATCACCTTATCTGTAATGGCAAATATAAAGGTTAATACATGGAACATATTGGATAAATTTTTGTTGACTAGAGGAGTCCTAAGAACATGAAGTATTTTTCTAATTGGAATGAACAGTTGTTGAATATTTTTTTTAATATAATTTTTTATTTTTTATAAACATATATTTTTATCCCCAGGGGTACTTTTTTTTTTTTTTTAGGGAAACTTTTTTTTAAATTATGTTATGTTGAAATTTTTAAAGAAAGGAAGTGAGATGATTTGACCACAAATGAAATTTCTTACGGAAATGAAGGCATAGTTTCACAAAACATGGGCTTTTTTTTTTTTTTTTTTTTCATGGAAAACAAGAAGGGAGTGGCCCTCTTATTCCTCTGGGACCACCTGTATTCTTGCAGCTTTTCTGTGAAAGTCCCTTTTCTTCCTCTCATCCCTGAACTAAAGCTTCCCTGCAGGTTACCTTAAATGCTCCTTTACCTTAAGTTATCCTGATCCTTCCATCTTGTAAATCCCTGGAAGGTGCTACTTGCTGACACTTGAAAAATAAGCACACCACTAAGCTATTAACACACCTTTCGCTACTATCATTTTTACAAGATTGCATTTTAAAGAGACTTTGTAAAAGCAATGCGTGTGCCTAATTATTAGTAAAAATGCTATGCATTTAGCAAATTGAAAGTGCAATAATTTCTTAGACTTCTAAATGCTAATGAATTAATGAAAAATCCAAAGTTGAATTCCTTATTGCTCTTTCCATACATTTTATAGTATTCTATTATAGAGTACCAATCAATTAAGAAAGAAATTCAAGTCAGAAATGCTAGCTTATTCATAGGAACATTATTAAATCAATTAACTTACTAATGGCATCTGCCAGTTCATTTTAGGAAAGGCTCAGTAGCAATAAAATTAAAGTACAGTCATAAATTTTTCTTTGTTCCAGGTATTGCAGGAAGAAAAATACTAAAAATGCTTTCAACTTTGTCTTTAACATAATCAGATTGTGATAAGAAGCTCAGAAAGAAGTTGTGCTATCAAATGGTAAATCTATTCTGATATATTTCCCATTAAGTGAAAATTATTTTTATGTAACCTTTTTTAATTGCTGAAAGTGCAATTACCTTCACACATTTACTCTGTTTGGGGACAAAATGAAATAAATCCATACTGCTACATATTACATCGTGTGTCTTCTGGCTGATTTTCCTGCGTCAGTTTCTCTCCAGTAGTGTAAACAGTTCTAGTTACTGTCTCTTAGGAAGATGTAACATAATAGACAATCTTTGAGAGCAGTGAGATAAGAACAAATAATCAAACATTAAGATGTATTTACTTAAGGTGTAATGAATCTTCCCTATGCTAGGTAGAAAATGTGAAAGATTTAAGAAATACCTAACACATAGTCTTCCCTTAGGAAAAACTGACTTTTTTTTTTTTCTGATGAACCAGAGCGTATGTTAAAATCACTAGAGAAATATGTGTTTTTCTTATAGTTGCATGGGAAAATACAGATACCCTGTGTATTTAAAAACCTAAACTAGAGCTCATCATGGACCATTCGAACATTCACAAAATAACAAAAGAAAAAGAATAAAACCAATTGGTAAATGATAAGAAAAATCAACATTCATGAAAGAATATTATGTTTGGATTAGATAGACTTCTTTTAAATGTGGAAAGAAATCAAAGGTACAGCCTTTTATTAAGAAAGACAATTAGCCAAGTATTTTTTTAATTGTCTATTTATCTTAATGAAAATGTTGTCAGCAACACTGAAGCAAAATTAAGATTAAACACAAACATATCTCAATTCAGAAAATAACTTGCATATATAATTTTGTGCCATCCTGGCAATAGCAATAAGCTTAAATAAAATGTAAAATCTGTGCTTCATGCTGAAAGAAAAAAAAAGGGCAATCTTTTTTCAGTTCTCTTGTTGGTTATGTAGATGGCACTACAAGTTAATAATATGTCAAAGATGAAAATTTCACATTTCAAATTGCTATAAAAATCTTATTTTCAATGCGCTTCTATTTCAAAAGGTGTTTTTAATGTTCATAGGATCATAAGGTCAATTTCATCTGTTATATGTCTAACGATTTATTTCCTTTTCCCAGAGTTTTGTTGTTTTATATGTGGGCTGCTATAGCGTAGTGATACATATTTTTGTGCTAATTAAACTTGTAGAAAATGCCCCTGATTCAAATGCTATTCCAGATGATGTTACGATTTATTAAATTGGTGGCACCAAGATGCTCGAAACTATGTTAAATTATAAAATATCCTGGTCCTCTAACTTTAATATTCTGGATGATCATGCTTGGGAGCTTTTGAATGTCATTGTTTGAGATATTCCAAATTATTTGAAATGCTTCAGATGAGAGGTATAATAGCTTTGCAGCACTCACGTTCCCATGGCAATCCGTGAGAAAACCAAGCCTTACTCTTTCTGTTAAAGCTAATTTAATCCTTTGAATTAAAGAGCTATGTCGAACCTTAAAGCAATAGAGGTGTCAGGAAACATGAACTTTGGAACTCTGTATCAGGATATGATTTTAAGAGGAAAGAGTTGATAAAAGACCATTTGTGTAATTTATTTGATCTCCCATAACCATTCTGCGACAAGGGCATGCAAAAGTGTCAAGAATAGAAATTTCAATGTTTATTGTCTGCCGCTAGCCCCGTGAAGACCATAAACCAAAATGATGAAATACTTTCTTAAGAAATCCAACCACACTTTTTGTGAGTCCCAGAAGTTGCATAGTGCCTTTCTTTGTTAAAACTGAAAGGTTCAAATTAAATATATGTTACTCTGAAAGCAGTGGTTTTTCTCAAAATTCTGAAAATGGATAATATCCTCTAGTATGTTGTATACTGTTTCTATTAGATAAGCTTAAATTCCCTCTAAGACAAATCTCAGGGTATTTTTGTCATTTTTTTTAATTCACTTATACAGGCAACATTTATTAGGAACCTAGAGCTCTGAAGCTTTGTGCTATATTCTGGAAAAGATGAAAAGGTATATATTGTCCATGATTCCGAGAACTCAGTAACTAGATGGAGAGAGACAGATGTGCAAACAGCACTGGTCCTACTGTATATAAAATCAAATATTGAAACATTATGTGGTACAAAGTAGAGGTAAGTGCTAGATGCTTTGTGAATGCCAAGAAAAGAGGGGTTAATTCTGTTAGCTGGAGTACTAGAGGCCCTAAAGTTAGAAGAATATATGAGCTGGAACTTGGAAGATAACAGGATTGTATGAATCAGGAACAACATCGTCGTCAGCTGGATCTATATACACAGACATAAAGAACAAACTTTGTCGGTTTATAAAAGATCATCAGTGATGATAAAGTAGAGGCTGTATTTGAAGGAAACTGTTGAAGGGGAAAACCAAAAAAGCAGGACAAATAAAGAAAAAACACATATATTAAGAGGTTTGCTGTTTATTTGATTAATGGTGACTGAATAGAGGTTTGAAACAGAAAAATTATATGATAAAAATCTGTGTTTTTGACAAATTCTCAAAATACTGTAGAGAGAAAACTGACACGAGAAGAGATGGCTTGCAAGGAAGGCAGATAAATCGTGGCCCAAAGAGTATTTAAGATCCTGAATATTAATGCGATAAAGACAAAGAACACAGATTCAGTTGTCTGTTGGGAAAGAAACTGAATGGAGTATGGCCTTGGAAACGAAGAAGGAATATATAAGTACAGGAAGTTTAGAAAATGAGGGAGAGGAAGGTTAGTGAGATTAGTTTGGAACAGCTTAAGCTGGAAATGTCTTAGAGAAATATAAAAGTTATCCAGTAGACCACAAGTCAGCTAATATTTTCCATAAAGGACAAACAGTAAATATTTTTGGTTTTTTGGGCCATATATACCTCTGCCATTCTACCATGAAAGCAGTTATTACTGGTAAGTATATGAGTGGGTATGATTGTGTTCCAATAAAATTTATTTATTAAAAACGGGCCTTTGGGCCATTGTTCACTAAACCCTATTAAAAACTGTTGGAAATACCTAAGTTTTACAAAAATGCCATTGTCATAAGTTGGGTTCCCTGGAAACAGATGATAAGAAGGGGAAACCTACAGAGGGTTTACTGAGGAAGGCACTGTACAATGACAAACACGAAGAAGTAAGGAATGCAAGCTGGAGAAAATTAAAACTTGAATTGATGGTGTGCTGATAAAAGGAAAAAAAAAAAGAAACACTGATCTGTAGCCTTTGCTGATTTTCATGGTGTATCTAATCCTTTTAAGCTGCCATTATAAATTCACTGAATGCAGAATTGGGTATGATGCATATAACTGGCTCTTAGGAGCCATTTGGAGCTGGTTCCAACACACCACTGAATTGAACTATAGTGTGGTTGGAACCGAGGCCTCCGCAGAGCCTCGAGTCTAGAGCTCAGACTCTGTCCGGTTACATCGAATTGCAGCAAGAGAGCTAGGTCTTTATACCACTACAGTCACTGAACGGGAGCTGCCTCAGGAAAGGGCAAAAAACTCCCTTTAGCTAAGAACAATTCCCGGAGACGAGTTAGCTATGAAACTCAAGGAGGGAGTGCCTCAACCATGAAGAATGTCTGTAATGAACACTATACTACACAAAGACTCCCAGATAGTAGGAGTATGTTTGTGTAAAATTATATTTTATTCAAATATTTCACAATATTTAGCTCCCAAAAATAGTAGCAAATATAGTAGCAATTGTATCTGTCATAAATCTACCATTTCACAAAATATTTTCCAAAAATTTCCATTGATTATTTTATTAGCCAAATGATTTATTTTTTAGATAAAACAGTTAGGACATGAATAGATTAAGCAATTTCTATACAGTTTGGTACTGTCAATGACAATACCACAGTTAACAATCACAATTATCATAGCTTCCATCCTTCACTTAATTCAGTATGTTTCTTCTCATTAAGAATCAACCTTAACCGTAATAACGGGCAGGAGCTCTGCAGACAGAATCACATTTGAAACATGTCCACATCTTATTTTCTAGCCTTGACAAAGTATCTTAACCTCTCTGAGACCTGTTTTCCAAATCTATCCACTGAAAATAACATCTGTTTTGTTAATGTTTGATTCGATATCATATGTAATCCACGTATTTTAAACCTTGTGCGTCATTTTTCATGTGCTCAGTTCATGAATTAAATGTCTTCCTCTACCTACGGCCTTATTTTTGTGCCTTCTTTCATAGCCAGATTTCTAGAAACCAGTGTCTCACCAATGATTCTTTTTTCTTTTTTAAGATTTTATTTATTTATTTGACAGAAAGAGATCAGAAGCAGGCAGAGAGGCAGGCAGAGAGAGAGAGAAGGAAGCAGGCTCCCAGCTGAGCAGAGAACCCGATGTGGGACTCGATCCCAGAACCCTGCGATCATGACCCGAGCCGAAGGCAGCGGCTTAACCCACTGAGCCACCCAGGCGCCCCTCTCACCAGTGTTTCTTAAACTTGAATATATTGGGCAATCACCTGGATATCTTGTTAAAATCCAGATTCTGAAGCAGTAACTGTGAGGAGCTGCCTGAGATTCCACATTTATAACAAGTTCCTAAGAGAGGCTCATGCCGTTGGTTCACAGACCACTGCTTGAATAATAAGAATCACTCCTAAGGAGGTAAATGCCACCTCATCCCCAGGCCTCTACAACAGTTGATGAAACCATGACCAGTCGGTTTTACTACAATTTAGGAGATTTTATGTTATCCCTATGAAACCATATAGTCATGTATTTCCTTATTTCTTTTCTCTTATCCCTTAACGTGTTTAATCTCTTCATCTTTTAACACTAAGTTTAGACTCAGCACCTCTGAGAAATCTTCCACTCATAGGAACATAGAGAAAGTTGTAATATTGAAAGGGGAATCAAAAAGAATCTTATCTTTTTTAAACCGGAAAATAATATATAGTTCTTTCTCTATTAAAGCATGATTTCTTTCTTTAAATTTTTTCAAGGAAAAAATGTGAATAATAATAGTTAGCAAGTGCAATATCAAGTAAATTGAAGACATGGAGACATTCTATTATCTGAGCAGTTAAGAGCCCATGATAATCTTTAAAAAAAAAAAAAGGAAGAAAGAAAAGGCAGAGGGGAGGTATCCTCACATCACAACAACCAGGATAGTCTTTTTCCTCTCACATACCCACCCCCGACACACACACACTTCACCTTAAGTTCAAACAGTTTTTATACTATCATAAAGACATAAAGACAAAAAACAATGTAAGAATATGAGTAACACAAAGACCAAACTAAGTAAGATGAGCAGATCAGTTATTTAAGTATTCAACAGAAGGGATTTGAGGTAAATGTCAAAGTGAAACTTTCGAGTGGGCTATGAATTGGGAGGAGGAGGAAACTAAAAATAGACTGAATTTATGATCCAATTAGACAAGAATGCAGGATCTTGCTGGAACTAAAGTGATCATAGGCAACAGGAATAGGAACAGCCTACTTTGAAGCAGAGCAGCAGATAACAGACCCATTTTATATTTCCAGAAACTGAGGCAGGAACAAGTTAAATAAATACCCAGCATTACACAGCAGGTAAGTGGCAATGCTACCTGCTCATTCACGTAGTTTTACTCTAGCCCCTGCACTTTTAACTCTTACTTTCATCCCAGACACCCTTCTTAGAACTAAGGGTGCACAAAACATGACAAAACATCTGTGAGTCCCTGTGCTCATGAAATTTATAAATCTTATGTTTGGATGTGATTGTCTTTCTGCTAAGACCTGGACAGAATTAAATCAAGTATCTGAAAGAAGGCTGCTAGAAGTGTAAAGCTGGGAACATTTTAGTGACATCTGCTTGTCCCAAATTCAGATGCACACTGGTGGAATGAGTCAAACAGAATCCCTGGATTATAGCTGAAGTGTCCTGTATACATACACACATACAAACACATATTCATACACATGTGCAAGGGATAACCATACTTAACAAACAAAGCGTCTTTCCCCAAATCATAAATATTTAAAAAAAATAAGTTTAAGGTTTCATATTTAAAATGGCTACTCAGAACCATTAGTTGTAAGAATGACATTTACAAGACATTACTCTGAGCACTTCATTACTTTGGCCACAACCCGAAGCAATCCTTAATAATTTCTTTCACGGAATGAGCAGATCAGAGCTGTAATGAACCTCTTCAACTTTTTAATGGATATTTTATTTTATTAGTTAAAATAGATATCTGCTTCTCTGTGTTTAAACCTCTTATAAAATCCCAAAGCATTTTAATATTGGATATTAAAAAATAAAAACTAAAACAAGCTCTCTTCATTTTGATCAACCAGATCTAAATGATTTTTGAGATAGTCAAATCTAAGTATATTTTTTGAGGACCCAATAGACATAGAATGCAGAGCCAAATAATTTAAAAATTCCAACATTTTTCTTTCTTCCACTATAGCGCTTGTACACGTGTACTACTACAAATGTTGTATCAGTTTTCTTTGGTTCTACTGGATACCAAGTGGCATGATGACATTGGCCCTGGTGGATCCCAGGTCAAAACAAAAATAGGGGCAACACTGTGCCCTCATCCAAGAATAGGATCCTGAGCTGTCTAACATGCCTGCTAGAAATTAGTAAATTCCCTGGTGTCAATCAAATGATGGGGCAGATTTATAGAGTCAGCAAATTAGACCCATAAGCAATGTGGTAGAATTTTTATAGCCTGGAAACTACTGCAGAAAATGGAACAAAAAGATTTATGGCTATTAGACTGGCACAGGCTCTGGTGTAGGCTGGCAAAAAAAAATACTGATTAAGTTTTCAGATTGAAATTATAAAATCTATAAATAGGCAAGTCCTGGATTTGATTTTCATAGATATGCTAGCCACACATAAAACCCCAAAATCTCTATTATGCAGTCATTTTTAAAAATGGACCTTCTTAATCACATATATATGTAGAAGATATGCATGCATGTAAATAAAATCAAATCATACTGTGTGATAAAAAAATTATGATAGACATATTCTTCTTTATATGACTTTGTGTAAGTTTGTAAAATGTATCCCTTAGAGCTTCTTTTCTTTTAGATTACTAAAATGTGAGGAGTATAAGCAGAGAAGAAAGGAAAGAAAACACATACAGAATTTTGTAGAGCTGGCTTTTTTTTCAAACTGTTTACAAGCTCTAATTTTAAAATGCAAGGACATTTTCAAATATAACATAGAATTGTAGTGCAATAAATGCTGGATAAGAACAATTCTCAGTTAATGGTTCAGTCTTAGACAATTGTGTTTTTACTGTAAGCCACTTCAAATTCTTTTAGCAAAAGGTGAAATATAAATGGAGAAGTAAATAAAATAAACAGGAACACCATAATACTGGTTTATATTCCTTATTTAAAGTAATAATAGTGAATTCACTCCTTGCAAGAAAACAAAGAAATCTTACCTACCTAACTTTAACATAATATTGAGTTCCAGCTGCACCTGACTCTGAACCCTCCTTCCAATATAATGTTTTCTGCCTCCCGTTGCCCCCCCAACTCTGCAAAATGCCAAATAGTCAATAAGAAGTTGTATAATAGACAGGAGATAGAACCTAATAACAAACACTATCTTAAGTAAACCACATCCAAAATTTAGCATCAGTTTATCATTTCTCAAATTGTATCAAGAGCACAGATGCATCAGAATATGAGTAGAATGCTTTAAAAATATATATATATATACCCCAACCTTTCAGAGTTGACTTACCCACATCTAATTCTACAGTACTTCAAAAAACCATTTTTCTTTCTTTCTTGAATCCTTCCAAAGTATTCAATTTAATTTTCATGGTGCCAGAAATTATTTTTATTTTTGCACTCAGATTCCACTGATTTATGTAATAGGTAATTGAGTTGAGTAATTCAACTTCGTATCAAGGAACTCACATAGTAAGGGAACAGACAAGATTGACTGGTTAAGGCTTGAACTCAAAGGGCAGAATCCAGAGGGGGTGGAACGCTAGGTAGGAACCTATTTGTCATGTGCACTCACTCAACCATGACTGTAGTGAGAGGTCAGGATTCTTTTCAGAAAAAAACTGCTCATTAATCTGGTGAATCAGAGGGGCACCTGGATGGCTCAGTCAGTTAAGTGTCTGCCTTCAGCTCAGGTAATGATTTCATGGTCCTAGGATTGAGTCCTACATCAAGGTCCCTGTTCAGTGGGAAGCCTCCTTCTCCCTCTCCTGTTCCCCCTGCTTATGTTCGCTCTCTCTCTCTTTCTCTCTCTCTCTGTCAAATAAATAAATAAAATATTTGAAACACACACACACACACACACACACACACTCACACACACACACACACACACACTTCTGGTGAATCAGTAAAGTGGAAATGGCTTAAGAGGCTTCCAATATATTTATAACTAAAATACAGTGGTGTCTTATGAAGCACAGGTTCAGGATGCAGCTGGGACTCAGGCAGAGGCCTGAGATGCGGTCCAATAAGAGGAAATCTAGAACACTTCTGCTAGGGAAAGAGTGGAATGGCCCCGTATAGGTCCTATTAATGTAGTACTACATGTATCCTGCCACAAATGAAATTTTTGGGCCTTCTAATTCACCTAAGAGAAAATGACTGCTGCCCACAGTTTCTGGGTTTAATCTCTTTTAATTTTTTCCTGGAAAATTAATCCTAAGACTTAAATATTTTGGTTCCACTTTCAAAGTTCCAGGGAAGGACTTTTATTTATTAAGTGCCCATCTTGGCTCCAAACTATTTGGCTGACTGCTCTTTGAAAGTATGTACAAGTGGGGAAGGTATGTTTAACCTGGGACAAAATACAGAATGTCTTCTTCAGATAAATTTTCTTCAGCACTGAAAAAAGGGGAAATCACAAGGAAGACTGAATTTAAATAAAAAGAAATCAAACCAGTGTTCCAGGCAGCAGGAAAGCCTGAGACACACAGGTTTAAATCAAGTCCTAGAGGAGAACATAGGCAGTAACCTCTTCAAGATTGGCCACAGCAACTTTTTTCAAGATATATCTCCAAAGGCAAGCAAAACAAAAGTGAAAATGAATGTTTGGGGACTTCATCAACAAAAAAGCTTCTGCACAACAAAGGAAATAGTGGACAAAACAAAGAGGCATCCCACAGAACAGGAGAAGATATTTGCAAATGATACACAGACAAAGGGCTGATGGCCAAGATCTATAAAGAACTTCTCAAACTCAACACCCAAAAAACAAATACTCAAGTCAAAAAAATGGGCAGAAGACATAAACAGACACTTCTCAATAGAAGACATACAAATAGCTAACAGACACATGAAAAAATGTTCATTATCATCAACCATCAGGGAAATTCAAATCAAAACCACATTGAGATACCACTTTCATCAGTTAAAATAAAAAAAAAATCAACAAGGCAAGAAACAAATGTTGGAGAGGTTGTCGAGAAAGGGGAACCCTCTAACACTATTGGTGGGAATGAAAGGTGGTACGACCACTTTCAAAAACAGTGTGGAGGTTCCTCAAAAGTTAAAAATAGAGCCACCCTATGACTTGGCAATTGCAATACTGGGTACTTAACCCAGAGATACAGATGTAGTGAAAAGAAGGGCCACATACACCCCAATGTTCATAGCAGCAATGTCCACAATAACCAAACTCTTGAAAGAGCCAAATGCCCTTCAACAGATGAATAGATAAAGAAGATGTGGTCCATATATACAAGGGACTATTACTCAGCCATCAGAAAGGATGAATACCCAACTTTTGTATCAACATGGACAGAACTGGAGATTATGCTAAGTGAAATAAGTGAAACATAGAAAGTCAATTATCATATGGTTTCACTTATTTGTGGAACATAAGGAATAGCATGGAGGACATTGGAGAAGGAAGGGGGATCAGAGGGGAAGATGAACCATGAGGGACTATGGACTCCAGGAAATAAACTGAGGGTTTTAGAGGGGAAGGGGCTCGGGGGATGGGTTAGCCTATGTTGGGTATTAAGGAGGCACGTATTTCACAGAGCACTGAGTATTATATGCAAACAATGAATCTTGGAACACTACATCAAAAACTAATGATGTACTGTATGATAATTAATGTAACATAATAAAAAAATAAATAAAACTCTGTAATTGAGAAATTAAAATAAAACCTTCAAAATTCCTAGGACCTCCCCACCCCAAAAAAAAGAAAAGTCAGGAAAGATCACATTGCAGTCTTTGGGCCATGTTGGAAATTTTGCCAGGTTACTCTGAATAAAATGAATAGCCACTGAAGAGATTTAAGCAGAGGTATGACTTTACTTCGGTTAATGTTTTTAAAAACATCATCCTGGTTGCAGTTTCCAAACAGTTTCAGTGAAGACTCTCATAACAAAAAGAGATGAGTAAGGATGAGAGACAGCAATCTAGTAATGATATTTAAAGCAAAACAGTAAAAATAGCAAACATTATGGCAGAATGTAATATTTTGCAAAAATATCTTGTCTTTGTGGAATTGTAATCAAATAGAGGGAAAGCAACCAAAATCAGAATTTATAACATTCACTGGATCACCCTCAAGAGAGACAGCTTTTCATGGAAGCAAACCAAGCATTTCTCTGTCACAAGGAATGCAAGAGCCATTCAGAAGATCTCATATTTGACTCCTGGTTTGACTTTAAAAATTTATCCAAGCAGTTTCCACTGCTATGCTAGTCTTTAGCAGGTCTACATGCTAGAAGTGCTTGAGAACTGAAGACAGAACTTTCCTTTGACAAATTAGGCTTTTTGACACAGAAACTGGTGTCATCCTCTCTTTCAAGCCTTTGTTTTTGGAGTTTTGCTTACCTGAATGTGACCTCTGAGACAATCCTGAAGTGTTCTGGGCTTGGATTTCTTCATATATAAAGTAGGGCTATAATTACCTATTTCATGGAGTTATTTTGAAGTCCAAATCTTTAATTGCCTAGCTTACCTACTGAATAAAAAGCAGCCAATAAATGGCAGCTGTACTTAATTCTGGGATTAAGCTTCTATACCATAGCATAAGTAGGTGACTTACAATAAATAACTAGTAAATAATAACACAGTGAGTAGAACTTTTCTGCCTGACCTTCTACTGTATTTAATCAATTTACAAACTAAAGTTTAGCAGAGCACAAAACCATTATCAGCACATAAACGTGGGTTTGGGATCAGGTGTAACTAAATGACTTAATTCTCTTCTTGGACTGATTTCAAAAGGATGGAATAGAGACTTAAGTTATCTCAAAAAAAAAAAAAAAAGTGGGATGATTTCAGTAATGCTGAGGACTGGACTGAAATAGAAAACCTACCATAAAGTAAGGCAACGTAGATACAGATTACTCTCTCTCTTGCTTTCTCTGGAACCACATTTGCACAACAATGTAAGTGTACACAACACTACTGAACTAAAAATAGTTAAGATGGTTAATTTTAGGTTATGTATTATTTTACCACAATTCATTTTTTTTAAGTGTCTGCTATGTTTCTAGATCCTTATAGAATCTCTTTCTGTAATGAGAACAATGTTATCCACCACAAATGTGGTTTACACATTACCATCTGCATGTCCAGGATCTCTCAAAGACCATCTTCAATAGCTTTTATGTGAAATCCTTTTAGATAATTTAGACGTGATCTCTAAAGCTGAGAGGAAAACAGATACCATATCAATAACACCATACATGACCTCTTATTCTCTTTGCTTTGGGTACCACAGGAATCTCCTTATTTCAACTTCTTACCAAATTTCTGCTATTGGGTCAGTCTAGGAACCAGATTCCAGGTAAGTCTGAAAGGAGGGTGAGTGCTGATACCCTCCCATGCCCGACTCTTCATCTGAATTAAGCCAAATGCTATTCTGTAAGTGCCCAATTCTCTTCCTTACCCTTTGGCAAAGCATTCGTCAGTATAAAATTTCACATAAACAACTGGGATGAGTCTAAGAAACCGCTGTTCTCATTTTATATTCAGATCTGAAATAAACACAATATGTCAATCAAACTGAAATTTTAAAATTCAATGAATTCATGTTTATTAGGAATTTAAATTAAGAGATCCTGAACTCTACGGGGCACCTGGGTGGCTCAGTGGGTTAAGCTGCTGCCTTCGGCTCAGGTCATGATCTCAGGGTCCTGGGATCGAGTCCCGCATCGGGCTCTCTGCTCGGCAGGGAGCCTGCTTCCCTCTCTCTCTGCCTGCCTCTCCATCTACTTGTGATTTCTCTCTGTAAAATAAATAAATAAAATCTTTAAAAAAAAAAGAGATCCTGAACTCTAGGAAACAAACTGAGGGTTGCTGGAAGGGGAGATGGGTGGGAGAAGGGATAACTAATAATGGGCACAAAGAAGGGCACTTCATGCAATGAGCACTGGGTGTTGTATGCAACTGATGAATCATTAAAGTCTATCTTGAAACTAATAATACAGTATATGTTCACTAAATTGAGTTTAAATAATTTTTTTAATTACAATGGATTAGACACTGTTCTAAACAGTTTAAATGTATTTCCATGCTCAATCTTCACAACAAAGCCATGAGCTAGTATTATAATCTGCCTTGTGAAAGTGAGGGAAAAATTCCAGAAGCATTAGGAAAGTTGCCTAATATAACACATAAGTAGTGGACTACAATTTTTGCTTCAGCAAATCATTTCCAGAACAAGTAATCTTAATCATTACTTGATACTGCTGGTTGAAGAAGATAAGATCCAGAAAGATGAAATGATTTCTCAAGACTATACAATCATAAATTCCTAGAGATATATAAACTACCAAAACTGAGCCAGGAAGAAATAGAAAACCTAAACAGACCCATACCAGTCAGAAGATTGAAGCAGTCATCAAAAATCTCCCAAAAAACAAGGGTACAGGACCAGACAGCTTCCCAGGAGAATTCTACCAAATAATTAAAGAAGAATTAATACCTATTTTCCTGAAACTGTGCCAAAAAATAGAAATGGGAGGAAAACTTCCAAACTCATTTTATGAGGCCAGCATTACCTTGATCCCAACACCAGACAAAGACCCCACCAAAAAGGACAATTACAGACCAATATCCCTGATAAATATAGATGCAAAAATTCTCACTGAAATACTAACCAATATGATCCAATACATTAAAAGGATTATTCACCATGACCAAGTGGGATCTATTCCTGGGCTGCAAGGTTGGTTGAACAACTGCAAATTAATCAATGTGATACAATGTATTAAAAAAAGAAAGAACAGGAACCATATGATACTCTCAAAAGATACTGGAAAAGCATTTGACAAAGTACAGCATCTTTTCTTGACCAAAACTCTTTGAGGTGCAGGGATTAAATGTACATACCTCAATATCATCAAAGCTATCTATGAAAAACCCACAGTGAATATCGTTCTCAATTGAGAAAAACTGAGAGCTTTTCTCCTAAGGTCAGGAACACAGCAGGGCTGTCCTCGATCACCACTGCTATTCAACATAGTCCTAGGAACCCTAGCCTCGGCAATCAGACAGCAAAAAGAAATTAAAGGCATCTGAATCAGCAAAGAAGTCAAACGCTCACTCTTTGCAGATGATATGATACTTTATGTGGAAAACCCAAAGGACTCCACTTCAAAACTCCTAGAACTCATGCAGGGATTCAATAAAGTGTCAAGATATAAAATTAATGAACAGGAATCAGTTGCATTTCTGTACACCAACAATGATACAGAAGCAAGAGAAATTAAGGAGTCAATACCATATAGAATTGCACACAAAAACACAAGATATCTAGGAATAAACCTAACCAAGGAGGCAAAGAATCTGTACTCAGAAAACTATAGAGTACTCATCAAGGAAATAAAAGAAGACACAAAGAAATGGAAAAAGTTTCCATGCTCATGGATTGGGAGAACAAATATCGTGAAAATGCTTGTGCTACCTAAAGCAATCTACATATTTAATACAATCCCTATCAAAATACCATCATTTTTTTTCAAAGAAATTGAACAAATAGTCTTAAAATTTATATGGAACCAGAAAAGATCCCAGATAGCCAGAGGAATGTTGAAAAGGAAAACCAAAGTTGGTGGCATCACAATTATAGACTTCAAGCTCTATTACAAAGCTGTAATCATCCAATAAAGTATGGTACTGGCACAAAAACAGACACATAGATCAATGGAACAGAATAGAGAGCCCAGAAATGGACCCTCAACTCTAGTCATCTAATCTTTGACAAAGCAGGAAAGAATGTCCAGTGGAAAAAAGACAGTCTCTTCAACAACAGTGTTGGGAAAATTGGACAGCCACATGCAGAGAAATGGAAATGGGCCATTTCCTTATACCACACACAAAAATAGACTCAAAATGGATGAAATAGGGATATAGTGAGATAGGGATCCATCAAAATCCTATAGAAGAACACAGGCAGCAACCTCTTCCACCTGGGTCACAGCAACTTCTTGCTACACATGTCTCTAAAGGCAAGGGAAACAAAGGCATTGGGGAGGGTATGTGCTATGGTGAGTGCTGTGAAATACATAAGGCTCTTCATGTACTTCATGTACAGCATGTACTCCTGGGGCAAATAATACATTATATGTTAATAAAGACTGTTTAACCATGTAATAGAAGAGCCAGACCTGTTATACTCAGTCCAATGACTTTCCTCCCTTTTTCATACCAAAGCAATCAAAGTAACCACTTTATAATCTCTCAATAAGACAGAGTAGTCCTATTAACTATGATATGACAGTCTTCCCTCCCTGCCATGGTTAGGAAGTGAGAATTTAGAGAAGGGACTTTAGCCATTGGATATTTGACCCTCCCTGTCATATTATTCTTCTCCTCTTTATGTTGGCTAAATTAGGTTAAATTATAGCACTTACAAATTAATTTTACTCTGGTTGAATTTAGAGTTTATAATTTGAAACAAACACCATGTTTCTTTTTTTTTTTCCTTAAATGTCACCATTTACTTATTTATTTTTAAGATTTCATTTACTTATTTGATGGGGGCGGGGAGGAACAAGCACAAGCAGGCAGAGCCCAGAGGGTGAACGAGAAAGCAGGCTCCCTGTTGAGCAAGAAGTTCAATGTGGGACTTGACCTCAGGACCCTAGGATCAGGTGTCCCTAGACATCAACATTTAGACAAAGATTTTAAGTGGTAGAGCTAAAGCACAGTTAATATATAATTACAAATTTAGGAGTCCCTGGGTGATACAGTCCATTAAGCATCTGACTCTTGGTTTTGGCTCAGGTTGTGATCTCAGGGTGGTGAGATGGAGTCCCACATCAGAGCTCTGTGCTTGGCACGGAGTCTGCCTGAGATTCTCTCTCCTTCTCCCTATACCCCTCTCACTCATGCATCCTCTCTCTCTCTAAAATAAATAAATAAGTATTTAAAAAGATAATTACAATTTTGATAACATTTTAAATTAAAATACATTTCTTTTAATATGATTCATTAATTCTTTTCCTGCATGTTAAATGGAAAATACCACAATATCTTACTTAGGTGGTCCTGAGATTCAATTAGATGTGGTATTACTGAACTTTTGCATTTTTCCTCTTCTTTTTGTATGAGATTACTTTTTTGGCTGTTCTTTGACTTAGTGCCTAATACATTAAGTTTTTGAAAAGAGTATTACACATATATCTATTTAGAATCCGATTAGTTAGGGAAAAAAGAAAAGACACAATATAAATATAAGTCACTCATTCATCACTGTCATTTAACTGGCACAACCACACTGATAGTTTGGCCCCTTTCCTTCTCCTAGACATTAAGAAATGATTTGATCTTATCGAACGCAAAGTGTCACCAAAGAGATATAAGTCATGCTGGTACTATCACTTAGATAATGTATAGAAAACTTTTTTTTTCTTTTTTTCTTTTTTTTTTTACTTACATGTAAGCATGCCCCTCCCAAAAAAAATCTTGGCAAAGACTTGACTTTTATTTTCAAGTAAATGACTGCCTTAAGTCACTTGTAGTCTACCAAAACAAAACCAGAACTCTATTATTTGAAATCAGATCACAACTGTGTTCACGTATTACATTGCAATTTAATCAATAGCCAACAAACTATTTTGAAATGACTGCAACCATTAGAGTTGTCTAAGCAATTCTTACTTTCTCTCAAATCAAGCCGTTTATTAATAGAGACAAAGAAGAGAAAAAATAAAAGGAGACAACTTCAAGCTTTTTTCCTCCCCTTATTATTCTCAAAGGAGAATAGTACAAAGGTGAGGCAATGTAAGCGGGTCATAAAATGCTCAAATGAGAAAAAGAAATCACGGCATGAAGAACATCACTTTTGTTGAGGCTAAAGGAAATAATAAAAAATTGTGTTCTCTCAAGGCTGGGGCCAAGGCCCCAATTCTATCACTATTGGAGAAAATGATGCAAGTTCAAGACTCAATCAAATTTTCACTATAAAAGCAGTAGATTATTCTTTAATTAGTGCTTGAAACTGCTAAGCTTTACCTCTGCTTCTATTGAGCAGTGTTCTGAAATAACCTGGTTTCTGGTAACTGTCCCTCTCTACCAGGATATGTAAAGTTCTCTGATGTTTTACATAAATGAGTAGGATAAATATTAAGCAATTTGAGGTCACAAACGGATTCCATTTTGAGATAACAAATCTGAAATTGCATTTCCTACTAATTTGTTGTTAAGTACAGAGGTGATATAATTAAACCAAATAAGCAGAAAATACGCATTTTGGTTTTCTTTCTATAATGGTGATGGGCTAGTGTCCTTCTACACTCAACTTCACTTTCCTTTTTGAGTATAAGACCAGATTCAGTGGCATGTGGATGGCTCAGTCAGTTAAGCGTCTGACTCTAGATGTCACCTCAGGTCATGATCACGATCTCAGGGTCATGAGATCGAGCCCTGTGTCAGGCTCCATGCTCAGTTCAGAGTCTACTTGTCCCTCCACCATCCTCTTTGCCCCTAGCCTCATATTCTCTTTCACTTAAAATGAATAAATACAATCTAAAAAAAAAAAAAAAAAAGAAAAGAAAGAAAAGAAAAAAAGACCGGATCCATGTTTGCATTGTTCTTGGCACTGCCTGGAAATTTCATCATGACCATTGAACAAGTTGATGGTAAATAGTGGGCACAGGAAAAAAAATCTTCTCATTCTGGCCCAAGTAGATTGGTGTTCCTATTAATCAATCCAGCCATATTCAGTTCCTGGCTCATGAGGGGTATCTACAAAACTGAAAATATATATTTTTTAATTTATTTGAGATAGAACGAGAGTGAGAGAGAGAGAGAAAGCAAAACCAGGAGGAATAGCAGGCAGAGGGAGAAGCAGACTCCCCGCCAAGCAGAGAGCCCGATGCAGGGCTCAATCCCAGGACTCCTGGATCATGATGATCTAAGCTGAAGGCAGAGGCCTAACTGACTGAGCCACCCAGGTGCCCCTACAACACTGATATAGTGTTCAAAATGAAGAGGACAGCATTCAGGCCAGAATATTCCATTTAACTACAGTAATATGCCAGGATTATCTAAATAGAAATAATATTGATAGAATACATAAATGTTAAAAGTGGGAATACAGCTAAGAATGGATGAGAGAATATTCAAAATGGCTTCATTTGGTAGGAAAATATATCTTATGGGTTTCAACATGTGAACTATTTTATTATGCAGACAAACTTACTTCAATCAATATTGCTCAAACATGATGATGATTATAGCTATATTTATAGTTGATCAATGTTTCAGTGTTCAAGAAGAATTCTAACAAACTTTCTAGCAAAGAAATAATCTGTATCTGCTGTCCTGTTTTGTTCCAAAGCAAAGAATTTTAAGAAACTAAATATAGTAAATTTTTAAAAAGGCCTATTTTTTTTAATTAAATACTCTATTGAAATTTGGACAGTTGCAATATACTTTTTTTTTTAAATTTAGAAGATAGGATCATCAGTTGTAGCCCATTGTGGGATTTTATTTTGTTATTTATCCCTTAGATCAACCTTTAGTTGTTAGATCCATCTAGACCTTGTTCTGGTATTTAGTAAGTCAAAGGTAGACTGCAGGGAGGGATTTGAGGAAAGATTCAGGAAATGTTTGGGGACTATAAGCCAGCATGCTTAAAGCAGTGAGTGGTTATAAAAAAGGGAAAAGTTCAATATTCTACATTAGACTGTTAAACTGTTATATATATATAGATATATATATATCTTGAATTATCATGAGATAGATGATAGATAGATAGATAATAGATAGATAGATAGATAGATCTCATGATAATTCAAGGAGGGTTTTTTGTAAAGGGGTAACACAAAGTTATGGGCAGACTACAGGAAGACTGTGAGGGATAGCAGTCTCCCTTGGCTACTGAGAGTAGTGCGCCATTCTACACTATGCACTAAGGAAGGAAAGGGTTACTGCTATTCAGAGGCTGAGAAGTCTTTGTGGCAAGATTGTCTCGAGGAATTGAAATCTTTAGTCAAGGAACTCAGTTGCATCCTGGCTGCACCATAAGGAGGAAGCAAAAGTAACGATGAGTCCCACCTCCTCCTCCTCATTCAATCTATTGCTGAACTTCCCAGTGGCTAAGCCTACTGGAAGCTTGATGGAGAGAACCCATTCATGTAATCCATATAGATCAATTCCTGATGCTTTGGTGCAGATGGAGAAGGGTGAGGTGGGGGTAGGGGGGCTGCATCCAGCATGTATATAGGAACAGAAATTCATCCTTTCAAACCTCTTTGGCATGTAACTATTTCTTTAGAACCATGTTAGAAGATGTGTTAGTTTTGCCTTTCATTTCTAAAGAAGACAGACACTTAAATGTACCAAGCATCTATTCCATATAAGTTGTTTAATAAGGGCTAAGCAAACAAGATTTGGAGTTGAGCTGTCTCAGTCTGAGTTTCCCATCAACTCTTTAGCTGTTGACATTGGACAGATTACTTAGCCTCTCTGTATATGAATTTCTTAATCCCAGCAGTAACAGTGTTATAAATCCTAATTCAGAGAAGTATTTGGAGCATTTGACAAGATAATAAATGTAAATTAATAAGCAGAATTAAGAGAAAACCTCAATAGATGATTATCATGATAGTTTTTTGACACATTCATAATAAAAAGAATGGGTACAAGGATGAGAGCTCTACCAGTTCAGACACTCAAAGCTTTCTCCTGCAGATTTTGTTATAAATTATTTCAAATCGAAAAGGCATTGCAGGTGAAGAGGCAATGTTGAACTCAGCTAGACTTAACTCTAGCTTCTTGAAGATTCGGTACAAACTGGAATTAACAAGAGATTTTTTCAGACGTTTTCTTTCTGTAGTGCATGATAATGACAAGAATAAGTGAAATCATGACTAAGTCTCTATCTGCTCAGTGTAAGCCTCCTGGAAGAGAGTGGCAGAATCTGGAAATGTACCCCTACAATGGTTTTGATTGGAACACTTTACTGTCACCCCCTTCTGGAATCAAATGATGTCATTTTTCATATTTTGAAAGGAGCACCACAAGAGGTCAGTGCAGAAATAACTTCCTCTCATAAATCTTTGCTCCCTTATGAAGTTAATCAAAAGAAGCCTGGAGAACAGGCGGATTATCTGTGCATGGTTTACTCCATGGGTTATAAGGTTTGTGAAAAAAAAAAAAAAAAATTACCTGCTCACAAACTGCAGGTTATCTAACACCCCTGCTGGCTGTCATGTCCTCCTGAAGATGTAAGCATATTCGTCATTGCATAGGATGCCTGCCAAGTGTTCCTTTATAAGCAAGGATTTTAAAACTATTTGGATTCTCTTACAAGATTTGACTGAAGTATGTTTCTAATACCTTGATTTTTTGACCAGTTTGATTTCAAAATACAATCTAATATTGTAGAGTATTTAATGTTTCCACAGCTCTGCTTTGTCTAATGGAGGTCTGCTTTGATAAGATTTCAAAATATCTCTTATTCTTATTAAGCTAGACTAACATGTTCAGAACAGAAAATACAATACACCATAACTGCAATGATTTGTCCTTCGTGCCCTTGTGGCCTTGTCCTTGTCCTTGTCCTTGTCTTTCTTGTGGCATTTGGATACCCTATCTCAACACCAGAGCACCAACAGATTTTCAGGAAAGCTTATTTGGTTCCCTACAATAATATCCTGGAAATAGGCACGTTTGGTTTTTTAAATTATTTATTTTATGTCTTAGACTGGTTAAAAGATTAAAGTACCAGTTTTTAAGGGTTACCATAAGCTGGGTGGCTTAAACAACAGAAACTTAAAACACTTTGGGAGACTAAAAATCAGAGATCAAAGTATCCACAAGCTTGTTTCTTCTGAGACCTCTCTCCTTGACTTGCAGATGGTCATCTTCTCTGTCTTCACATGGTCTTCCCTCTGAGTGTGAGTGTGTCGTACTCTCCTCTTCTTGTAAGGACTACAGTTCATATTAGAGTAGGGTCCACCCTCATGACCTCATTTAACCTTAATTACCTCATTAAAGACCCTGTCTCCAAACAGGCACATTCTGACGTACTGGGAGTTAGGACTTCAACATATGAATTTTGCAAGGACAAAATTCAGCCCATAATAGTTAATTATCATATAAAATGTTTAGAACATACTTCTGAGACAAGAATTGTAAACTTTGTGTCAGGATGTTAGGCAGAGTCAAATTCATGACTGATGAAATATAACATGCCCAATACTATTTTATTCTTTGCATTGGCTCTTCCCTCTGCTTTCCCAAAGAGAGTTCCATGGCTCACTCACTTTCCTCCCTAAGCCTTTACTTAGTATCTCTTTCTCAGTGAGTCATCCCTGATTTATACTTGAACACTGTCCCCAAAACTCTCCATCACACTTTTCTTCTCTGATGTTTCCCAAAACACTTATTGCCTACTAAATATCTTACATTTTACTTATTTTTAATTGCTTTTTACTATTAACTAAACTTAAAGCTCTATGAGCAAAAGCAGTTTTTGTTCAATATATTTATAATAGTACATGTAATAGGAGATTAGTAAACATTTGTTGAGTTAATGTAAAATAGTTTCACAAATGCCATTGTCTTCTATTAAATAAGAATACAGAGTGATTTATTTTCTCTGATTGAGTCTCCTAAGTATTAGTGATACTTTAACATTATCTCTGTGGTATTTTGAGAGGTATAAACACATCTAAGCTTTGTATTTCCAGGTTTCTTTATCAAGCAAAGAACCGCTTGCCAACATGGTGCTAAAAATTCCAAGCACACTCACTTCAAACAGATACTGATTTAAAGCACCACTTCAAGTACTTTGGAGTGGAGAAGAATGTGACAATGAGTGTAATTTTTGTGAAGAGCGTTATTGAAGTCTACACTGGGGTCAGTGAGAGGATGGATGAAATGAGGTTGGTTGAGATAAGAAATTAATTCCAGATTAACGATTCAGTGATGTTTGATGTACAATGTTGCCATTCTAAGTTAATAAACGAAGTAATGGCTTGAGAAATGAAAAGAATGAATATATGTAAACCAAAGAAAGTAAAGATGGAATAATAAAAATTTTGAAGCAGTGGGTATTTATGTTAGCTGTCCTGTTTAGGTGGCTTAGAAGATCTGTTGACTTACATGGACCATATTTGAAAAATGAGAAGTTAAACTCAGCCCATGTATTTTTTTTCTACAATAGTTAGTACAACATACTGGTACCCATAGTATGTACTTCATTAAACTTTAACAATATAAAGGTAAATAATTTTCTTTCATGCACATATATATTTAAATAATAAAAGTTACTTGGTCATGGCTAATATATAATGTGAGTGCAAATTGTAATTAAAGTACCTTGGTTTCTCAGAAAAATGAAAGGTCTTGAATTCCTGACCTAGCTCTGACCCATTATAATTATATAATTAGATTTAAATTTAAAATAATCACACCGACTACTGTGTGGAGAATAGACTTATAGACATTTGGGGGTGTGTGTACCAGACTGGGATCAGGAAAACATAAAAGTCCACTAGGATAGTTTCATTAAAAATGACAATACCTGGGGACGCATGGGTGGCTTAAAATCTTTTTTTAAAAAAGTGACAATAAAGTGGTGGCAGGAAGCAGCTGGAAGTGGAGCTTATGTGATAGGATGTGCTGATGGGTTGGAGGTGGGATATGAAAGAAGGAGAGAAGTAAGGATAAATGCCTTCTACTTATTCTTTGATCCCAAAGATTTATATATTGTTCCTCATTAAAACTTACATTAATAGCTGACTATTATTCAATATTCATCTGTCAAATGTATATTCAGTGGTTACTTCCACTGATTCAAACACTGTGCTGGACGATAAGGCTTAAATGATTAAAAAAAAAAAAAAAGCAAAAATAACATGGCTCCTATGAGACAATAAGCTGCTGGAGGCTCTCACTAGAGGGTATATGAACATGTAGTATCAGTTTTTGAAGCAGGAAGTGCTTCATAAATTTTAATGGAAGAGATGAACAGATGAGTCAGTCAAGGTGCTACATTGCTAGGTATCTAGACTTTCCAGCACAATTATATTACTTCATTATGGATAACTTAGATGAACCTTCATCCTCCTCTTGGGAAAAGATTTTTGGAAATCATATTGTTTCTTTTTTCACATTATTATATGAATTAATAAGAACTAAATAGAATTTGAGTTTATAGATACTATATGTAAATATTCATCCCTACACCTTAAATATTTCCAAAATTTCCCTTATTCATTTTCCTGTGATGCCTGTAATTTCTCTTTGCTATAGATAATATGCTAAACCAAAACCTGTTAATGTGTATTTGATGTGTGTTTGTTTCTTTGGCCCAAATTCCAAAATATTTCTGATATTGTGTCTATGGATTATCACTACAATGATACCATCTTATGATCCAAAAGCCTAAAAAATTGATATTCTGTTGTAATGAATGTGGCTAATCTTATCTATAGAGATTTTTTTTTTTTAACTCACTCTCCAAGTGACCAAAAGAAAAAAACAAACAAACATCAACTAACCAACCAAACAAACACAAAAGAACCTCACATCAGCACGCCAAGGAAGATCTATACTGTCCCTTTAACCTCATCCCTCCCTTTCTCTCATAATAAACAATAGATTGCAATTCTGTGCACTGGCTTTACCATAACATCCTTACCTCAGCCTTTTAAAAACTCCTTTGAAAAAATAAAAAATAAATAAAAACTCCTTCGAAAACAAGAGGGTGTTTATGAAGTCAGGAAACATAGGAAAATACACATAATGTTATCAAGGACTTCTTCAATTATAAAAATTACCGAACATATTAACTGTGTTTCAAGAAATCATAAACATCCTATGGAAATACAAGGGCAAACATTTTACCCCTTGTTTTCTAATTATTCCCAAAAGGATGTCAAATCACATTTCCTAGATATTAGAATAAAACTCTCAAAAGTCCATAGATGTAAATCTACATAAACTTGAATTTCAAATATATAAGCACAATCAGGGCAAAGGCTTACTATAATTACCTTAAACAATATTCAAGAAGAAAGATAAAGAACATTCCTACAACTTAATAATTAGAAATTGTACATGACTCTTCCTAGTCATAACTACAGGCCACTTTCTAAACAATGTTTTTATCTCCTTGAGCTATCATTTTTTTACCCTAGTATTAACAAAACTTCTTGTCTTCCTAATGGTAGTGACAATAATTTCCCTTGACCTTCCTTCTTACTCAGTAATAAAATGAAGTAAGAATAAATTCCTTTTTTGTTTTCAAATACTACTTTTATATAGCTTGCGTAGTGTGCTATTATAAGTATCTCTTTACAAGTCTTTCTATTCAACAACTAGTTGAATAGTTTATATATATCTTAAAGGAGAAACCATATTTTATTCTTGTTCAGTCTTTTACTCTTTCATTCAACAAATATTCACAGACTGTCTCTCTCTGTATTTCATTAAAACTATCATGTCATTGATGGTAAGATATACCATATTATTTTACATACAAATAAGAAAGGAAGATAATCTTTTCAATTGATCTATGATCTGCTATCAATAGTATAATGCACCCTATATATAAAGATATTTTAAATGTTTAAAAATGTGCATTTCAGACCAGATTAAATTTGATGTGCACAAAAGATTGTTTTAGGTGCCCAATATATATCAGTGAAAACAAAACAAAACAAAACAGATTAAGTTCCCTGTCTTCAGGTGATGACATCTGATCAACAACTAAAAGAAGAGAGTAAGTTTTCTATGTGGATATTTTGTGATTGCTCACTCCAGGCAAAAAGAAGAGCTAGTGCAAATGTCCTGAGATAGGAGTACACCTGGCATGTTTGAGGAAAAGCAGGAAAGGGAATGTGACTGAAGTGTGAGCAGGAGAAAAGCAGAATTGAGGTAGGTGATAAAAGAGTGTGTTGGATCATGTGGAAACTTATGGGCCATCAGTATCATTAAGGCTTGTGCATTGAGTAAAATGAAGATCTTGTGTAGTGTTTCGAGCTGAATAGTATGATCTCACTTATGTTCTAACAGGATAATTCTTGCCACAAATAAAGAAGGAGGTTATTGTGGTTCAGATGTGAATGGTGGTGAAAGGAATCTGATTCTGGATATATTTCGAGAGTAAGGTCAACAGAGTTTCCTAACAGACTGAATGTAGAGTCATAAATAAATAAATAAATAAATAAATAGGTATTTTAAGCATTTTGGCCTGAGTAAATGAAAAGATGCAGCTGTCTTTAACTTGTCTTGTTTTCTTGAAACAAGAGTATATACATAGATAAGAAAACCAAAGCCTGAGTACTTGGATACAACAACATTAAGAGTTCAGGAGATGAGAAGATATCAGCAAAGAAATCTACAAAGGATTGTACAGTAAAGTAAAAGGGAAACCAAAAGTGCTGGTGTCCTGAAGCTACATTTAACCTCAGGACATAGTAAGGTAAACAGTCCAGTGTAAGTTCTCAATAATTATTAAATGAGTAAATTGCTTTTTACCCATTGGCTACTTTATGTCTTATGAACCGTCTACTTTCTCAACCAATTAAAGTGCAGAGTGATGATATCCGTAACTTCTACTATACATTCCTCCATCATTAAAACACACAGAGTACAGATAGGAGCCCTTCACAGATATCAATTAGGTGTTAAGAGGGGACATTATACATAAATTCATAGAGGAGAGACAAGGAAAGAGAGGATATATCAAATTCATTCTGTCAAATGGTGATATATATGGTTGGCTCTGTTAAATTTTTCTGGGTAAGAAAGCTGACATTATTGCTCAAACCAATGTTTGGAGATTTATAAGTAGATTTAATTTCTTTTCTTATTCCTTTTGATATTTGTTTTTTTAATAAGACTTGAAATGTATTCATTTAGCCAAAATACTAACCCTCATAATTGTTTGTAAGTTTGCTTTTTGTTTTTTTGTTTTCCTTTTGGCCATATAAATTCTAGTTCTAGTGATGCCCATGAAGAAGAATTCAAGCAGACTGGTTGAACATTTACCATCCTGATGACAAATGGTATTTTAGGTATGGCATTTCAATTTTGGTGCTGTGGATAGAAATGTAATAAATCAAATATTTATATGCTGTTCATTTTTGACAAAGCCTTTTCAGGAGGGATATAGGAAAAAAAAAACATATTTTATGAGGAAAAAAGCCTAGATAAAAATCCCAGTCATATAATTTATTGCAGTTTAGAGTTTGCTACTGCTATTAATGGGCATCCTCTATTAGATGGTATATTGAGATAGTATTAGACAGGTGACTAGAAGAGAAGGATTTATGAAATCAGCAAAGGAGAGATAAAACTGAGGTTACATGGAGACATATAAGTCAGAGAAATTGAGGAGTAGATAGAAATAGCATTACAAAATATATCAAGGTCAAGTAACTCATATTGTGGAATTGAGTGAGTCAATCCAGCTGATCTGTAACTGTCAGAATATTCCAGAAACTATTGCAGGGATAGGTTAGAACAAACTTTTCAAAATATATCATTGTATTTGTCTTATAAAAAAATAATAAATTCTGTATGTGTGAGGATGTTTATACCCATATATGATGTAATCGAATTTAAATGATTTCAATTAAAAGAATGGAAAATTCAGAGCCACTGAAAAATAGCAATAGTAAAAGGATAGTTATTAAAATTAGGAATAAATTTGAATATTCTTTTATATTATTAAGTAATTAGGGAGAGTTATTAGAGATTTGGGGTCAAATAATTCAGAGGTCTGTTTATAACAGTCTTAATGGTTGCCACATCTTTCATCTTCCTGCCCCTTCTATCTACCTAATGAATTGATTCCACATAAAATATGGCTTTAATTATGTTATCTCTCTTTGCGATTACTGCTATTCAGAAACATTTAATAACTCCCCACAAAGAAATAAATCACAAATACTTTGGCATGGCATTGAAAGCTGACACCACCTGTCTCTATTTTGCAGATGAATCACTTTATTACTCCTCAGTAAAATTCTTTGGATCCAATCGATAGGTTGGACCCGCTTTGCTCATTACAGCCTCTTGGTTTTCTTATTCCTTAATCTTCTCTTAACCAGAATCGGCCTCTGCTTCCCACACTCCACCACCGCTGCCTCATTTCTCCTCATTCCAACTCAAGCCTCACTTCTTCTCTAATGATCCAGCTACTGTAACCCATAACTAAAATCTTATCTCATAATTGGACACAAATATTTTATTGGAAAGTAATGGTTCCTATGCTTATATATAATAATCCCAAAGGCCAAAATAGTGTTAGAATGTGAAGAACATGATGAACAATGATGAAGTAATTTATATTTGATGCTAGGAAAACTGATTTAACCATAGTAGATATCTCATAGCCAAAAATATTAGTATAGCTATTGAGTTAGCCATTTGAGTCAATTTGAGTAAATCACCACAAAAAATGGGGGATTCTAAAAACCTATAAATCCCTTAAGCATTTTATTTGAATACAAAGTATTAAATGCACATCTATTCACCAATTATTTTTCATGTAGATCCCAAATCTTTTATTTAAATGTTTAAAGTTCTGAACTGTCTTCTTTGCATAAACTACAATCTAATGTGTGAATTTCAGCTTGAGTTTCTTCAAAGATAGCTGGAATTTCAGACAGTTGCTAAGCAATGTAATGTAGCATGTCTTCAGGTTTTTCTGATTTTCTCCCAAGTGTTTGCAGTTTTCTGCCTATACATCAATTCAGCACATTTTCTCTTCCTCTCATCTTCAACAAGTCTATCCTAAGCATTCAAGTTCATTTTTACACAAGCATCAACGCTTCATCTTTCACACTCATATTTCATCTGAACAGGCATACTTAAAATTTATAATTGCAATGACACTGTTAACTGGAATAAATAAGGTTTAGGAATGAACACAAAGGACTTTTGGTAGATTCTACTCAAATGGTACAAATACACAGACTTTTGATCCAAGATTTCAGTCTGCAATGGGCAATCATCTGCATTACTTACAGAGCTGATTAACCAAAGGTCAGTTAAGAATTGTTTATTATAAAGCAAACACTCAACATATATGAATTGAGCAATTATTAGCTGAGCACTGTGACTACGGGTCTGCAGTTGTTGGAATAAAAAACCTGTGAAAGGTAAGGACACAGAATGAATGAACCTGAACATCAGCATCGAAGATATTACAATTTCTCTGAGATCCTGAAAAATAGCACCAAATGAATAGGTAAATAAATAAAAGATAGTCCATGGTCTTAAGGCATAAAAACCTGAAAATGTAGTTGGAAGCTGAGGAAATTGTTCCAAGATTTCTTTTTTATCCGCTGGTTAGAACACTTCTCTCTGGTTTGTACCTTTTAACTCCAACTGAGTGCTTCTTACCAGTGTGGACTTCCTTTTCCACCTCTGCTACCCACCCTACTGAGGTCCAGCCAAATTAAGAGTGGTGGGAGTAATCAAGATGCCAATTATCATAATGTCCTAACCCTAAAGCAAGTTACATAAACATGAAGACAATAATGCTCAATATTTTCCCTAAGTTTGCTCACAGGTTGGATAAGTAAACAGGCAAGAAAATATAGGCATGAAACTACGGGATCTGTTATCTACATGTATTTGAATAAAATTTGTAAGACAAAGTACAACCCAATGGGATGTGAAGACCAGGCTTACATTAATATTTTTGTACATTTGTCAAATTATTGAAATCTTGATAAACCCTTCCTAAATTTCCTGTAGAACCTTCTCCTCATGGGGCAGCTGGGTGGCTCAGCTATTAAGTGTCTACTTTCAGCTTAGATCATGATCCTAGGGTCCTGGGATCAAGCCCCTCTTCAGGCTCCCTGCTCCATGGCGGGGGAGCCTGCTTCTCCCTCACCCACTCCCACTGTTTGTGTTCCTTCTCTCTCTCTGTGTCTCTCTGTTAGACAAATAAATAAAATTAAAAAAAAAAAAAAAGAAACTTCTCACAGCTAGAACATAAATGACTCTCCCTCAAATTATACTTGAATTCCTTTTTGTAAGTATGTGTTTCCTCTTTTCCTCATCATAAGATCATTGTCATGGAGAAAGACACCACTTGAACAACTAGGACTTCCATTTATTCCATTCTTTGGCAGTTGACCCTCCATTCCATTTGGTCCAACGTAAGTCTTAAGCTCAATAAACTTTTGTGGTCACTTTGTCTGATTATAATCATTCATACACACACACACACACACACACACACACATTCATAAAGAACCTTTACAAATACAACTAAAAAGCCTTTTTATAGTTTCATTTTCAGAGATGAGAACTTCTCCTTCAATTCTTGCTCTGCTTAATACTGCTGAGGCAATAAGTTGTCAACTCCTAGTTATCTTAGTCTCTTCAGACCACCAGTGTCTGAGTTGAAGTGACTATTTCACTTTGGTTTTTCTCTTTACCCCAGTAGTGACCCTCCAAATGCCTACCTCAATTTTTTACACTGAGATTTATGAGAAGTTCTCATTCTGCACTGGTTCTTAGTCTAAGTTGCTGGATCAACACATCCTAGCCTTGATAAGCACCCAAACTCCTACATACTTGATTTTAAAAATATTACTTATGGTGAATTAAAAAAAAAATATTAAGAGGCATGCTTACTCTTAAAACATTCTCCTATCCTACAGAAACATATGCACACAAACACAAAACTTTGTAATAATTCAACATCAAGATAAGCAAGGAATCTAAAATATTATGCATATTATATGTAAAACTTATGAGTGATTTTATAAAATAAGCCATTACTGGAATTATTTAGAATTTTTGGAATTTTCTTTTAAACTGAGCATTTTATGCCACAGATTATGTGAGAAGACATAGACTTTTCTTATTATTTATAAAAATGACACTCTGCTATAAAAAAATCTGATACGGCCATCTGACCACTTTAATCTGGAATGTTGGGACACCTTATATTAGATGGAAGGCCCAATGACTAACTCTGACAACCAAGGCAGATGAGAACCAAAACCTCAGTACCTCACTGAAGTGCTGATATGTGCAGCAACTAAATAGGATTATAAAAGTTATGATTATGCTAAGTGAAATAAGTCAAGCAGAGAGAGTCAATTATCATATGGTTTCACTTACTAGTGAAGCATAAGGTATAACAGGGAGGACACTAGAAGAGGGAGAAGAGAAGTGAGTTGGGGGAAATCAGAGGGGAAGACAAACCATGAGAGAGTATGGATTCTGAGAAAGAAACTGAGGGTTTGGGAGGGGAGCAGTGGGGGGTGGTTGGGGAGGGTGAGCCTGGTGGTAGGTATTATGGAAGGCATGTATTGCATGGACCACTGGGTGTGGTACATAAAAAATGAATCTTGGGGGTGCCTGGGTGGCTCAGTGGGTTAAGCCGCTGCCTTCGGCTCAGGTCATGATCTCAGGATCCTGGGATCGAGTCCCGCATCGGGCTCTCTGCACAGCAGGGAGCCTGCTTCCTTCTCTCTCTCTCTGCCTGCCTCTCAGTGTACTTGTGATTTCTCTCTGTCAAATAAATAAATAAAATCTTTAAAAAAAAAATGAATCTTGGAACACTGAAAAAATTGTTTAAATAATTTTTTTTAAAAAATGACGTTCTGATGAGCTAGACAGTAATGAGAACAAGAGTGCAAATCTCTGGGAAATCTGCTGGGGTTTTCTGCACAGAGAGTTGTCTTCCCCAACTATAATAGAACTTATGTTGGTACACCATACATACTTATCTATTCTAAAATGCCAACTACAAGTAATAGAGAAACAAGGTTTAAAGATTCCATGTCCTTGAATATACTGCAGTTCAGTATCTAACACCTACTTTTATATGGGCCTTGAATATTTTTTTGGTCTCCTGCGTATGTTTGGATCAGCAAGAGGATTCACAAGTCACAACTCAATATTCCTGGCACCTCTAACTTTGTCTTAGAGAAGGAAGTGAAACATCAAAATGCTCAGCTCATGATTAGCACTGAATGAATTTGCCATACCTTATGTTCTCTTTGTGAAGTGAGAAAGTTTACCAGAGTTGATGAGACATGGAGAACATTACAGGAAAAAACAAAGATTATATTGTGAAAAAATAAAGCAATATTTCCAGTATTTATAATTAAAAACAGATGAACTTAGCATTTCATGGAATTAAACATGAAAATACAGCTGCTGAGAAGCACAAACAATATCTCCTAAATCCAGGATTTATTTGAAATACCCAAGAGCCATTTAAGTATTATGTCTTATTTTCTTTTATTGGAAGAACCTCTTATGAACACAATTCCTACATCATCTTCAACATGGGATTCAAGAAATAGGTACTATAATAAGCACTGTGTGCTAAAAGATATATTGAATAGGGTACTAATTTTCATGATTCTAGGAGTCCACAAGAGACAGAGACATGCAAACAAATTAATATTATATACTCTAATAGGCTCAAGTATAGTTTTCAAGGGGTTATGAGAATAGAGAGATTAAAATATTTAGTTACACTTAAATATTCACTTAGGCATATCAAAGATCACATCCCAAAACACATCCCAAAATTGAGAAGAATCATTAGGAATTTTCCAGGAAAACAAAGGTAGATCTAGCATTTCAAGGAGAAAGAATATTACTTAAATTGGGATAGGGCATTCAACATCATGACATATTCAGAGGAATACAAATAGTTTAGTGTGGATAGACTGGTTGATATGACTTACAAAGATTGACAAGATGACCTAAGAAAACTGGAGAGGCCAAAATGTGAAGGGCCTTGAATTCCATGGTAAAGATTCTGGCTTTTATCTTGGAAGTACCCATTGAGGATTAAGCAAAGGAGTCATACCATAAACCGGATTAATGTAACACGCTGCCTGTAACACTGGCTGCATTGTGGAGAATGGACAGGAAATTTAAGTAGGAGACACCTGTGTTTGATCAGATGACACCATCCATTTAACCATACTTCTTTACCAGCAAAGGATTACTACCTTTAGCCAGGCATTTTGCATATATTCATTCATTAAATTCCCTTAAGAATGGTGTGAGTTAATTACCATATCCTACTCCTACATAAGAAAGTGAGGTATAAAATCTAAAATGAGATGTTAAGAAAAATATACACAGGAGTAGGAATGATTTTAGATGTTTTGTAGACTCTGGCAAAAATCAAATAGAAAATATTAATATCTATCAGCTTATATGTAAGCCATCTACAGTGAATCTGCCGTGTAAGACCACAAATAAGGAAAAGCCTCTTGACTTTATTCAGTATATTAGAAATACAAAATGTTATCTATCTTAGTGCTTTTCTAATGATGTTATAAAAATAATCTAGTGTGGACATTCAAGAGTTCAAGCCATACACACACATACACACACACATATCTATACACACACATATATATAAGATTCACATGCATACATTTAGGTATATATTTGTGAATATTACTACTCCACCATTAGCTGTACCACCACCAGTGACAATCAGATAAAATTTTCAGTGTTCTGTATTACATAAGAATAGTAGGGGTGGGGGTGCCTGGGTGGCTCAGTGGGTTAAGTCTCTGCCTTTGGCTCAGGGATCATGGGGTCCTGGGATTGAGCCCCACATCTTGTTCAGCAAGGAACCTGCTTCCTCTCTTTCTCTGCTGTCTCTCTGACTACTTGAGATCTCTCTCTCTCTCTCTCTCTGTCAAACAAATAAATAAAATCTTAAAAAAAAAAAAATAGTAGGGGTGGGAAGGATTTCAAGAGGGAATTTCAGTACTTACTATTTTAAATATAAGCCTAATAAATCTTTCTGACCTTTTGGTAGCATTGTTGGTCCTTTGAAACACTATTTTTCAAACTTTTGGATTATTAGGAACAAATTTTTATTTAAACTTTGTGAGTCACATGCTGCATTCCTACTTTATGAAATGGCTTTTGTCTTATTAAAATATCTAAATCAAAATGTATTCCTTATTCTTATCATTTTCAAAAACTTAGGTGCAAAATGAAATTCTAATACTGCCTTAAAAACTGAGTTTCAAAAAAAAATTAACATGAAATTGCTAAGTAATGCACAAATTAACACAAATCAGAGTTCATTACATGGCATTAGCAGCTAATTTATTGAAATCATTATGTCTGCTGTTAAAGAGAGCCATATGCCAACTCCAGAAATAACAAGCATTCAGAATCAGGGTCATTGCCTTCATATTTGCATATGTGATACATTAATTGATCTCATGTGCATATTAAAATTAAAACTGCATTTTTCTCGAATATTCCCTTAGAAGTTTGGATAGCATTATGTTATTAAGGCAAATTGTTTATTTCTAGATAATTTCTTCTGCATATGTAAATTTACTCATACAAATCATTATTAGTTACATGTTTCCTTAGTTTTCTTACATATCAAGCATGATTTTTTCTTCATTTTAGAAATGTGTTATTTTATGCTTTTATACTTCTATCTTTATCTTATATTCAGTGACATAGAAGGAGATAGTTATTATTGGGTTAAAAAAAATTCTTTCCCACTAAATTGTTCTAAAATAAACACATTAAAGAACATATTCTCTAGACTTTTTCCTGAAGCATTTTTAAAGTTTTTATTTAAATTCCAGTTAGTTAACATACAATGTGATATTAGTTTCATGTGTACAATACAGTGATCCAACATTTCCATACATTAGCTGGTGCTCATCACAACTTTCTTTTTTCTTCTTTACTCTTTCCTTGTTTGTTTGTTTCTTAAATTCCACATATGAGTGAAATCATATGGTATTTATTTTTCTTTGGTTAATTTAGATCACTTAACACAATACTCTAAATCTATCCATATATTTTCATTATAAATTTCACACAATTTTTATTCTATAATATGTAGAGCACCCACAACATATATCACATAGAAGCTTAAAACCACAAATTACACATAGGACCAACTTTCACACTAAATTTGGACCAAAAAAATGAGGTAAAGTGAAACGTTATCTTGCGGTATACAGACTGCAAGTGTCCAATATGTAATTTTCTCTCACACACACATACATGCAATTGTTGTGAATATGCATGCTCAAAATTTCCTTATATAGTGAGGGTCTACCATCTATATTCCATAATGTTGAGTTACATTGATGAGATATGTAATTGTAAAATGTCAGGTTTTTGAACTTAACATTTCAATGACGGCACCTGTACCACAATACAACATAGCCCTCTGAAACAAATTTCAGGCTAGCCTACAGAAAACCAATGCCTATTTCCCCATTTCTAAAATAAAATAAAAATTTCTAGATTGAACTATTATCCTCGTAAGACTGCTGCAGGATTGGGGCGCCTGGGTGGCTCAGTGGATTAAGCCGCTGCCTTCGGCTCAGGTCATGATCCCAGTGTCCTGGGATCGAGCCCCGTATCGGGCTCTCTGCTCAGCGGGGAGCCTGCTTCCCCTTCTCTCTCTGCCTAAATCTCTGCCTGCTTGTGATCTCTCTCTGTCAAATAAAGAAATAAAATCTTAAAAAAAAAAAAAAAAAAAAGACTGCTGCAGGATGTGTGTTTGAGTGTGTTTATGTATCTCTTGGTGTATCTATCTATTTGGAGACTGCCTGGTATATAAATTGTATGAGAAATTAGGGAAGAACATTAAAAAATTAAAAAGTAGAGGTACCTACTCACATGAAAAAGTATTTCTTCTACACATAGGAAATAAAAATTTGAAATAAGCCTGTATGTTTTGGGGGGGGGAAGCTTCATGAATTAAAGTTATTTTTAATAAAAAATAGAAAAGACTGGATACAACTCTACTGAGCTTATGCCTAGAGGTAGAAATTCATTACGGAATGGTGTCTTATAAAAAATTATCTTAAGGCTACATAAATACACAGATGACATTAGATTGATTGATTGATAGAGAAATATATAGGCAAGTAGGTATTCTTTAATGAAGAAGCAATCTTCTTTTTTTTTTAATTAATTAATTTTTTATTTTTTATAAACATATATTTTTATCCCCAGGGGTACAGGTCTGTGAA
>NC_081557.1:248887144-249076838 GCF_022355385.1 Mustela nigripes | reverse complement strand
GATGTCCCTCAGCGGAACAGACTTTTAAAAGTCGTGATTTTGTGCGCAGTTGCTCCGCCGCTTGCCAGGAGCCGGCCCCTCCCCCCCGGGGTCTATCTTCCCGTCGCTTTGGATTCACTTCTCCACCGGTCCTACCTTTCAGAAAGTGGTTGTTTTTCTGTTTCCAGAATTGCTGTTCTTCTTCTCTTCGATCTGCCGATGGATTTTCAGGTGTTTGCCATCTTTAGATAAGCTATCTAGCTGATCTCCGGCTAGCTGAAGTAGTCTCAGACTGCTACTTCTCCGCCATCTTGACTCCTCACCAAGAAGCAATCTTCTTAATTGTAGAAGGATACATATATTGGAAAACACATACAAGTCTCTGTTAGGAAGCTGAATTCAGAGTAATTTATTTATTTAGAGTATCAGTTTAGTATAAACTAATGTAGTTAGACTTAACAGTCTCTAAGTCCCTCCCTAGTTTTTAAATCCAATGAATAAAGTCCACTGTATCTATAATGAGAATTGAAACTCATGACTGGAGTCTTAGGCGATCATATAAGATTCTTAGACTTATGCTTGGGTAACTTACATACAAAATAAAAGGATAAATTCAATTAGCCAACATATAGTACATCATTGGTTTGATATAATGTTCAAGGATTCACTAGTTGTGTACCTTTCTTTTGTCTACTTTCTTGTTTCTTCCTCCAACATGGTCATCCATTAATCAAATAAGACAAAATTCCCATTCACTGATTGCGCCATACTACTAACAAGAAATCCTGCTTATAGATGTAGCCCCTTTCTTCTACTTAATTCTCATGTATTAAGATAAGTAAGCTAAAGCAGGGACCATTGAAGCCAGTTCAACTCTTTCTCAGTTCTTCGTATTAAAGACCATTCAAATGCTTGACAGATTTCACCATGTGGAATTTTGGTAAACATTTGAGAAAGAAATAAGAACTGCATGTTCATTAGAACTGTTTCCTATTGGTCTTCAGATAATAAATGCCATGTTCTCTAATCTATCTTTGGCCAGTAAACCCTTGTGATAGCCAGCAACGATGCAGCCAAAGAGAAGTATTATTTCATTTCCAATGTACTGTTATTTCTGGTAGGTTAACATCCTTCAAATCCTCATGCCTGCAAGTGACTATCAAGAAAGGATTCAAAAAATATTCTTCTCCACAATTTTGCAACACTTTCCTTTCAACAAAACCTTCTCTTAACTCATTACACAACTGTGTAATTCTTGCTTCATGTGGCCAGCAGACCAACCAAGTCATTACCCTTTGACTTCAGGGCTTAGGAGGAAAGTCGGTCTAGTGCAATCACAGTGCACCAAGCCATATTCTTTTGTTCATGGTAGGCATGGGATTCAGGGAATGTCAGGGTCTTTCCCAACAAAGAACAGCTCTCCTCCAGAGCCACTAAATAAGGTAGATATAACTCTGGGTAGATATAACTCTGGTCAAGTTCACTTTCTACACAAGATGAGAATTAAGAGTTAAACATATGAGAGTCCTTCAGAAGCACTGGGTCATCTAGAATACCCAGAAGCATAATGGGGTCTGTACCTTATCTTTTGATTAAGTAAAGTACATCAATATTGCTTAGTACATTTCTTTTTTTTTTATTTCAGTTAGCTCAAATTGTGTTTCTGTAACTCATGTCCAAAAGAATCATATTGCATCTTCTGAAAATTTAAATCAATATTTCCTAATATAAAAGTTTTGAAACATATTCATCATACATTTCATTTTTTAACATACCCCTTCATATCCTATAGGTTTTTTTTCTAGTTGTGATGCTTAAGAGTTTTTCAATGTAATAAATTATAAGATTTTATAACAAGTATACAAGTAATTAACTCTTTTTCAGCTATATGTATTGAAATTATATTTTCTCAGTCTGTCAACTTTTTAATTTGTCTTTGAAAATATAATGCTATTTAAAGAGTTTTGGCTATCGGATATACAAAAAATGTTTTTTCCTTTTTTTTCACTATTTTTAGTTTATCTTTGGTAATTTGTGTAAATACTGTAGAAAGGAGAACTTCACTCTTCTTATATATACATAAATATGGGAATATTTCTTTGGTATGGACTTTAAACAAGTATATTGCTTTTCTTTATGAAATAATATTAAAAAATTCTTACAGCCTTCCACTTCCAGTTATGAGTCAAAAATTCCATTAAATTCTTCTCTATCTCAAAAATCCATAGAGTGTTCAGTGAAGAAATATGAAAGTGAATAAATCCACAGAGCTTCACAGAATGGCAGCAAAGAAACATCAGCAGTCAAAAGATTAGAATGAATTCCTGAAAGACAGAAGACTGATGGGAACACCTTGATGGATATATTAGAATAAAAGGAGTGATTGCTTAGTATATTCAACAGAAAAACCTGCAGTGGAACTAGCAGTAATTTTGCACAGTGCAGCTCCCTAGAGTTAGGAGCTAAGGAAGAGAGGGTGTGGGAGGTAAGGCAGAAATCATGATGACTGATGGAGTATCACACTGTAAAGACATATGCATGTTCAGGCCACCCCCATTCTTGTGCATTAGGCAGTGACATTTGCTTCAATGCCAGATATAGATTGAAGGACATGCTGAGGGAGATCCATGGTTCCCAGACTGAAGGTTTGTTCATTTTAGTCAGACTGGCCTTGTTTTGGTATTTGAATGAATCTGAATTCTTACCTATATGCCTGCTTCATACCTATGACCAGGAAATATCACAGTAAAATCTCAAAATATCACACACACTGCATACCTCTCTTTCATTCAAGGAACAGGCCTGTTACAGCAGAGGAAACCCCTGCCAGCCACATAGATAATCTACCGGATCTTTTATTTTATGTTTATCAGTGACCAACTAAGAATCTGTTGGTATCTTAGAAATTCAATAATTCTAAAAAAAAAAAAAAAAAAAAAAACAAGTAAAGTTAACAAATGAGACAACAAATCCTGAAACAAAAGCATAATATTCAGATTAGTGAATAGAGTACAAATAATAAACTACTTCTAATTAATATGTCCAGTTTAGATAAGATATCATTTCAATGAAATATAAATAGCCTGTTATAAGCTGGGGTAATAGTTATCTGAAATTTAAAATATGGTTACTGAGGACTGAACCCACTAAAGTAATTAAAATGGAAAGTTAGAAATTATTTCAGAACATAGAAGTAAAATGCCAACAATGGTATGGAAGATACTGGCAATCCATATTTCCATATTCCTCCATTGGAAGAACATGAAATATTTAAAAGCCAGAAAGAATTAAAAAGATGGAAGGAAAGAAGTTATCAAAGAAATAAAAGAAAGGAAATTTTCCAGAAGTAAAAAGAAAGACCTAAGTCTTCAGATTGGACGTACTTAGTATCAAGAAGATTGATTCCCATACTTACCCAGAGATCTCACATAAAAAAATATCTAAGGAAAAAATAAGGAAAATTCTCTATAAATTTCCAGGGGAAAAATAGCTAATCCTTTATAAGAAAGTAAGAATCACATAAACTTTAGTTTTCTCCCAGCCTCTTTGGAATCTAGATGACAATATAGTCCATCTATAGGGAATAGGCAAAATAAGATGCAGAAAGTTTACTTCCCATGCATTCTTTCTGGGGAAAAAAAGTTAATATGAGTGCAAGAAAGAAAAGAGTCTCAAGGAAGTGTCAAACATAGGCTTCAGAAATAAGTAGATAAGACATTCCTATAGTAGCAACCATTCAGCATGCCTAAGAAGGAATCATTACCAGATTTAAGAAATTGTTAACAGATTGACCTTACTGATTTGAAAAAGGGACCAAACAACAAAATGTAAGCAGAAAACCCAAGAGAAAATACAGAGCTCTAAATAAGGAAGACAGTGCAAAGCAAACAAACATGTGAGATGATTTTGAATGATGAATAAAGTGTAAATAAAGAGCATACTTTGAACCCTTGAGGTTTTCCCCCTTTAGTTGCAAGTTTGGTGAAAAACTGCCACAACTCCTCTAGGAATCCATCTGGTTCTGAAAGAAATGATATTGACATAATTTTAATATAGCAGACACTGTATCTCTACCTTAAGTTTTCAGGATCAACCTATAGTGAAATCATGGAAGTCTGTAACATTACAGACCTGTAATCATGGAAGTCTGTGTAATATTATAGAATGTAACTTTTTTTGCAATAGAAAGGAATATTGACAAATATGTAAGGTAGAGAAGGAAAGGAGGGAGGAAGGACAGTAAGAGATTCTGAGGTTGATAGATCGAGAGTTAGAGTTTAGGGACACCTGGGTGGCTCAGTTGGTTAAGCGGCTGCCCTTTGCTCAGGTCATAATCCCAGCGTCCCAGGATCCAGTCCCACATCGGGCTCCTTGATTGGCAAGGAGCCTGCTTCTCCCTCTGCCTCTGCTTGCCTCTCTGCCTGTGCTCACGCTCTCTCTTTCTGACAAATAAATAAATTTTTTTTAAAAAAGAGAGAGGTTAAAGTAAATTATTTAAAATTATGAAAATAATCAATTGTCCCAAAATGTATTATAAAACATGGAAGAAAAGAAGAAGGAGTTTAATTGAAGTTCATCTTTAATAAATAAAAGCAAATAATGTTATTGTTGATCTGGAAATTGTGGCATTAGCCTATAATTAACATAATATAGGTGACCAAAGACATACTAAAATTAGAAACAGTCCAAAATTGAGTACATTAGAAGTGGGAGACAGACATGTGTCTTAGAGACAGATATTTAACTGTACATCCTTCAGCAAGTGTTAGAAGTATATTTCCTTTGCCTGTCCCAATTTCACAATAATAAAAATAAAAATGAATAGCTTTAGAGAGTCTGTTTTCAAATATTTTTTTCTAAAATATAAAATAATTTCTTCTCGCCACATTCCTCTCTTTCAACTATAAAGGGTACATGGAAAAATTGTAATGGGGACTAAATTTAAATTAATGGAAACATACCCTATTAGAAAATTCAATTACTGAAAAATACTGAAAAGTATTTTTACTTTTAAGTTTTATCATTTGCATTTATAAAAATAAAATTAATCAATAATCCATTAAAGGGAATGTTAAAAATTGCAATGATAAATTCAATATAAACTGTTACATCATTGTGCATTTAGTATGGGTCTTTGGGTTTTCTTTATCAACATCAATGTTAAGTGTGAATTTCAAATTGAAGTGATAGCCATGATACATATAAAAGCTTTTATCAAAAAAGGGTAGAATTTTAGATTTTTGGAATGATTTTCAATTTTAAAATTATTTTCTTCTTAATCACAATATTTTTTCCCTAATCATTCTACCCTTTCAACTATTATTTATGTGTTTGTCCCTTAATCAGAAACTTGTTCTGATTAGGTCTATCAGCTTGACTATTTTACCAGGTAGCTTTACAGTTATCAGAGTCTATTGCCAGGGGGAAAAAAAGAGAGAGAGAGAGGGAGGAATTATCAGAAGAAGTGTGTTATTATCTCTTTCAGTAATTGAATTCCAGAAGGGCCTGAGCTCAGAAACCAAGAATAAAACCTGAGATTTTTGGAAGGCCTTCTGATTAAGCTCATATTGTTGATGCTGCTGTTGCTGAGTCTAACACATATATCAAAGACCCATCTACATACACTGACCTAGCACTAAAGCTGCTTCTTCCACATTAGAAAATTTTCATAGGAGACTTAGAAATGAACTTGAGTACTATTTGACTTTGAGTAAAACCTGTAGCGTATTGGTTGAAAATGTGGGCTCTATTGGACAGCTAACCCTATTGCTTACTGACTATGTCAATCTCTGTGCCTCTACTCCCTCATCTATAAAAGGGAATATTACACTTACAGCTTGGTGATACTACGAGGAATATAATAGATGATGCATGAAACACCCTTGAAAAAGTGTCTGACTCAGTTGATGTTTACTACAGTTATTATCTCCTCATTACAGAAATTCATACAAAGAGTCACAAGGATCACTGGATTCTACAGCAATTTCTGTTCAATTCAGAGCATAGCCCTGTGTGATTATCCTAATCTCTACTCACGTGGTTGGACATACAGGAAGGATTTCTTGAAAGTCATTATGGAAGGGTGGTGGAGGAAGTAGAGCCAGGGTACAATGTGAGATGTGGTAAGTCTCAAGAGTTTTAAGGTTTACAGCCCAGACAGGAAATCATAAACTTCATTTATGGCTAGCCCTCCTGACAACACTTTATCTATGAACTAGGATGATTTTCCTGACTTGCCTACAACTTTCTTTCTTAACTTCCTCTGGTATTTTCATATCTGGTATCTTGGCTGCAATATAGTGGAGAGAAGTGAGAAGTACATGGTTTTCCAAGTTGCTTGTTTTATTTTATTTCAGTTTTAGCCTTTCCTTTCCTCTACACTTTCACCAGTTCCCAAATACCCATAGCTAAACATACACACATACATGCACACACTTCAAAACCCCACATACTCATATAAATATATACACACAGGCTTACAGCCAGAAACTCTATGCTCATCTTATAAACATCTTGTATTAGTTTTCTATTGCTACTATAACAAATTATCATAAACTTCGTGTTTCTAACAACAGAAATTTATTATGTTACAGTTATAAAAACCACAAGACCAAAATTAATTTCATTGGGTGAAATAAACATATTGCCAGAACTGTGAGCTTAGGGAAGAATTTTTTTTCTTGCCTCCTCCTGCTTCCAGCTTCTAGACGCTGCTGGTATCTTAACCATGCTGGTTATGATTACATCAATCCAATCTTGCCTCTGTGGATACATTGTCTTCTCTTCTTCTTTCTGATTTCTTCTTTCCCTACCTTGAAAGAATGCTTGTGACTTCACTTAAAGTCTACCTAGATAATCCAGGATGATTTTCCCATCTCGTGATCCTGAACTTAATAAGATCTGCAAATTCTTTCCTATATAAGGTAACATTTACAAGTTCCATAAATTAGGACATAAATAACTTTGGAGGCCATTATTCTGCCTACCACATTTCTCTTTTTGAACCTCTTGATATAAATGGCATTATTTTCTTCCCAGTCATATAAACTGGAAGCTTCACTATAATCTCCATGTCTCCTTTCTCCTCTAACATTGGCATCCTACAATGTAACAAGCTATCCTCCTCACAAGTGACCCTAAAAATTACCATATTCTCTCCATCTGCACTGCCCCTGCTACAAAGATGTGAATTAGTCTCATCTTTATTATTTCAATAACCAAATTAATTTTCCTGCCTACAAGTCCTTCCTCTTGTGTCCATCTTCCACATGGGTTCCAAAATATTTTAAAAACAAATATCGTCATGTTCTTGCCCAACTTAAAAATCTGTCAGTGGTTCTTAACTGTCATCAGAATGTATCTAAACTACATTAATGATACCATTATCCACCTCTTGTCTCTACTTGCTCTTGACTATTGGTTATCTATAAAATGTGTGCTCGGTACAACTGAGCATGCCATTTCTGCCCTCTGAATTCAGAGCCCTTCTCCTTAATACACTAGAACTTCCTTCTTAGTCTTGGGGATACATTGTATATCTCCAGGATTTCTTCTGTGATATTTTTTCTGAATCGCTTAGGTACTATCTTTCGAATATTCTTTAGCTCTTCATTTCTCTTAATAGAGTGCTGGCATTACTACTGCTATCTCAGAATTTTAACTACTCATTTATAATATTTCTCTATTATTAGATTGTTATTTTTTATGGAATTTTGTTTTCTTAGTGCCAAATAAAAGTGTCATTATAGAATAGGAATTCAATAAACATTACATGACTCAGTAAGTATACGCTGGGGTGTTCAATAGTTGTACGTCACAGGACATGTATCCAAATATCCAAATCAACATACTGAAATTAAAGGCAGATAAAATATAATTGCTATTTATATGCATAGGAGGTTATAATTAAATAATAAATTATACTAATATATCAATGGTTTTAGAAAACAAATCCTAAGTCTTGCTTATGCAAAATCCAATGAAGTTCAATAACTTTCCAGGGCCATTTTTTACTAAGTGGTGTCTTGGAAGATCTACCAGTTTTTATATTGTGATTTCTTCAACACAAAGCATGGCTTTGAAAAAGATAGAAGGTTGCTGAAGGATGATTCGTAAGGTGATACCTCTCCTTTCTACTCACTTTTATGGATCACAGTGAGTCATATGACTTACCCAACTACATCTAGACTGGGAAGGGTAGTCTTCCATGTCTCCAGACAGGAGATGTCAACCAGATTAGCCTGAAGTGACTACTATAGATGCTCTTCAATTAGCTTCTGAAGAGTTCCAAATCAATGGTCAAACTTTATAATATTTATATCTCATTCTCTTCTTTTTCCTTTTCAAAATAAGTAGCCCATTATAAACAGAAATATAACCAGTAACCAGTCATCACTACCAGTACAGTAACCAGTACATCCATTATCAAATTAAATGGTTGAAAACATTTATGGCTGGTAGGTCTTAAAGTCGTCATCATTGTTTTTTTGTTTTTGTTTTTGTTTTTTCCTCTAGAAAACCATTCTGTAATTTGCAAGTATACTCAAATAGTTCTAGATGTTTTAACAAATGCTTACTCAAGCAAACCATCTGTCCTTCTATTAAATGAGATTTTTGTTTCTTTTTTTCTTAAAAATTATCTCTTGACTATAATTTTCCTCCTATTATCTAATGAACATGAGTTGGATCTTTCGTGTGTGTGATTGATGCTGGATGATTTAATAAAACAATCAAAACTCTAACTCTTTAGAATGTATTCAGAAGATTTCCTTGGAAAGAGAACTAAATCTATAATATGTTAATGATGAATTTAGTAAGATAAGGAATGTATGTGGTCTATGGATATAATTCAGAGCAGCTTCATATCAGCAGTGCAGAATCTCATCTACCAGGACTCCTGCTAAAATAAGCTGACATATTTTCCACAGTCCTTAACAAGTAAGAAAGAGGCCATTTGTTTTAAAATATTCAAGGGTATATAGGGAAAACACTCCATCCTATTTTTTCTCTGCATAATAAACTACAAACTTGAACAAGGGTCCCTTCCCCATAGTATCACATAAATATGCTAGAAAAGAACAACATATATGATATTTGGATATATTCTATGTCAATAAGACACTTTCCTCCTGGATGTGTTACAAGAACCGAATGTTCAACTTGGTCTAAATAAATGAGCTACAAACATCTATAAAGCCAAACAAACAACAAGAAAATAAAAATAAACATTAAAGAGTAAACAAAAATCCATGGCCATAATGTTATTTTTTAAAAAGTAGTATTCTACTGTTCATTACACTAGAAATTCTATTTTATTCATTCACATACATACCCATTCAACAAAAATTTATAAAAATATTTAATCTATTTGGATTACACAAAATGTGTGATTTAAAAGTGAAGGAGAAAATATCCTGCTGTCAGGAGACTTGCAGATTCTAGTATGGGAGAGCTATGTTTTGAGTGTTTGTATCACTCTTGTAGGACCTATGGTATAGACACGTGGGAAAGTATCTGAATACAAGCAGTTTAGAGAAATATTTTAAAGTATTTTTTTTTCTTTTTAAAGTGACAGTGAGAACACAGATGCAGGAGTGGGAGGGGAGGGGCAGAGGAAGAGGGGAGAAGCAGGGGAGAAACAGAGTGAGAGGAAGAGAGAGAAAATCTGAAGCAGGCTTCACACCTTACATGGAGTTTGATGTCACAACCCTGAGATTATGACCTGTGCAGAAATCAAGAGTCAGATGCTTAACTGACTAAGTCACCCAGGCATCCTAGAAAGAATTTTTTTAAGTTGGTTTTTTTTTTTTTTTCAGTTATCTCTACACCCAACTTTGAGCTTGAACTCATGACCCAGAGATCAAGAGTCACATGCTCTTCCGACCAAGCCAGCCAAGTGCTAGAGAAATCTTTAAAAAGGATACCTGAGATGACTATAAGTCTTTAAATGAAATCACATCTGAGAGAAAAGAGGTGTTGATTAAATTTCACATTAAAGGGTAAATGATCTAGTTGCACATTGACATAATTGAGAAGACCTGGGAGAAAATCCTAGTAAAGAGTCAGTGACATGAAGATTAGTGGCAAAGGAGAGAAATACCAGGGAAAGTTACAGAGAGAGGAAGTTACCTGTGATAAAAAGTATCTCCTGTTTCACTATTTCTCCTTATGTAGCCTTAATGCAAAAAAATGAAAGAGAAGATAGGTTATAAAATGGTAGTATAAATAGAGCAGTAAATTAGCAAAGACACCAAAAAGGACACCTAATTTATGAACAGGTAGAAATACAAAGTTAACAATGAATCGGAATTTTCAAACTTGGTCTACAATTCTGGCATTATACAGAAAAGAGAGAGTAAATATGGGTTTCTCCACTTTCTTTTACTGATATCAAACAGATCTCAGGAAAGAGGAGTTGATATTTACCTGTGGTATCTTTCTTTCATTTTCTCTACCATTCCTATTCTATTCCTCTTCCCTCATCACTCCATATATTAACGCAATATCTTTTGAGTGTCTACCAGGTGTCAGGCATTGATGATAGATACAGCCCTTCCCCTTGTATACATTACATTCTAGGGAGGAGAGAGACAATAAGCAAGTATACAAGCAGTACATTAAGTCATATGATAAGTATAACAAACAAAAGTAAAACAGAGAGGAGGGCAGTGAGTGTGAGAGTGGCAGTAGATTTTGCTGTTTTGTAGGAATACTTAGTGAAAGCCTCTCTGGTCAGGTAACATTTGCATAAGCCTGAAGGAAGCGGTGGAGCTACCTGCGAACTGCCTGAAAGAGGCAGAAAAGTGACTTGGATTTTCTGTGTTCACTGAACCAAATCACCAAGAGGGCGGAGTTCCTGGAGCTTAATAAACGAGGGGACTGGTGGTAGGGATCGACAATGGTGAAAATGTTCCTTTCACACAAGAAGTACGGGAAGAGTTCTTATAGCACTACCCACTCCATTGAACATCTCCTGGTTTTAATCTGAGTGAGGTAGAGATCCGCAGAAGAATAGTGATATCGACTGATTTTTTTTTTCTTTTTTAATTCCCCAGTTACTTAATTATGTGGAGAGTGGACTATGGGAGTAAGAGTGGAGGCATGGAGGAAAAAACCATAATAACCCATCTAAAAGGATTCTGGGTTTTTTTTTTAAATAATGGAACCTAAGAATTTCTGCTAGATTGGTCATGGGGTATTTAATATCCCACCACTATCTTCCCTATTTGCACGCATATCCCATGTTCCCCCATTGAAATTCCTATTGCTTCAGTCCTCTAATTTAAATTAGCAAGAAAGGGAAGGCTATTGCTTATTATTGATCGTTTCCTTTCAACTCATTCAGGGGTACTTATGGTAAAAAAAGAAACAGAACGAATATCAATTTGACTAATCTGAAATTCATAGGCTCTTGTGAAGTGAATTAAAATGAAGCAGAATACTGTGGTAATGTCGGGAGCATATTAAAATGGGAAGGAGTGTGACAACCATCTGTACGAACAAGTCAATTAATACCCCGGTGTGTAAAGGTCAGTTACCGGCTGCCTCCATAATCATGTGCCATCAGAAAATTTGCAGTAAGGCCTAACAAAAGACATTAAAGAAAAGAGGTTAAGTGAATAGACTTTAAAGACAGATGGCCTGTGTTCTAATTCTGATGCTGCAATTGCCTAGCTTTCTGATCTTAGCAAAATAACCTCTTTATACATTGGTTTTTTTTCATCCAGAGAACTAGGGTGATGAGAATAATGACAATTACCTCATGCAGCTGTTGTAAGCAGTCAATGAATGAACAAATCACACTTGTAATAGTGCCTGACAAATAATAAGTACTTGTTAAATATGAGTAAGTACTCATTAAGTGATATTCACTAAGTGATTAAGTGATTTACTGATATAAATATAGACACATGCATGCATATACACTAAAGGTTCAATCCAAGTTTAGATCATATTTTCTATTTACTGAACACCTTTAATAACATGGTGATTTGTGTAACAACTTATATGACATTTTTTGCATGTTAATTAAGCCACTTGAGGGAAGTTTAATCCCTGAAATTCCAAGAAATTTAATAGTGTTACCACAATAATATTTAATGAGAAAAAAAAGTCATTCAGAATTCTTTCCAGACATAAAGCGATATATGTTGATCTAAATACTGATACTGTACATCTGCTCTTGTCCAGCACTGTGTTAGGTTCTACTAATAAAACCTTGAATTAGATGCATATCACTAACACAAGCAGTATGTTCTTAGGATTTGAAATAGACTTCCTTTGGGGGCACCTGGATGGCTCAGTCATTCCGCAGCTGCCTTCTGCTCAGGTTATGATCCCAGAGTCCTGGGATGGAGCTCCACACCAGGCATCCCACTCTGTGGCAAGCCTGCTTCTTCCTCTTGTGCTCCCCTTGCTCGTGTTGCCTCTCTTGCTGTTTCTCTCTCTGTGTCAAATAAATAATAAAATCTTAAAAAAAAAAATAGACTTCCTTTGGATTAAACTATTGCTGCTTTGTTTTGTACTATTTGAGGAAAATGACCATATCTCTTCTTTAAAAAAAAAAAAAAAAACACTAACCAAAATTCCACAGAGCACAGCCACGACTATGAAATCAGAGCGAACTATATTTAATCAGTTTTCTTGATCGTTTGAACATGACTTGTAACATGCCAATATAAAAACATTCTAAATTGTTCTGCAGTAGAAAAATCAGCATTTTAGTGGTTTGCAATTTAATTTTGATGAACAACTTTCAGAGTTAAAGAATATTGGTTTCTCAGTCATAATCAGTTCTAAATATAAAAGTGCTCTAATTTAATGGTGTAGATTATGGGGATTTTTTAATCCTCAGAAGGAGAATCTGCCTTCTATTTATGTAGAGTCCTCCTTCTCTCCCCCATATCCTCACAACACTGGGGACTGAAGAATTGGGCAAATTGTCTGCACCTGCACATCATTTGCACCTGAGTCCCTGGTAACTCCCTTCTGTGGGAACCAGTTGGAGTAATTCTAATGGTCTGGGTATGGGAAAAAACACTACCACTTGTATACTTTCATTGTCTTTAAAAAATTCTGTTGATGTTTTTACCCCCGAACAGTGTTCATTATGGTTGCAAAAGTGTACCAGGCCATTTGTTTTATGGCATAAGAGATTTATTCTACATTAAAGGCATTCATCAAAGCATTGTCTTTGGCAACTGAAAATATGTCATGCAGAATTGCACTCTGTTATCAAATGACATTAATCTAAGATCTGAGGTTACCCTGAGGTGAGGAAATAAATTGAACTTGGGAGTGTTGAACATGGCACATAGAGTGATGCTCTACACTGAACCAATAATAAATCTATTTGGGACATTGTTAGTCTTTTAAAATAGGGAAGAGTTTAGTTGGCTTTAAAACAAGAGCCAGGGAAGATTAGATTTTAACATATTTGGTAATTTTGGCACAAGAAAAAAGGAGATGAAAAATAGAAGCAAAAATAAATATTTTCTCCAAATTGTATACCTTTAGAAATATTTCATCTTGTAAGAACCATTCACTATATCTTTCACAAATGGCTAATTTAAGAGTGAATCTAAAGATATTATAGTTATTGTGGCAGGTCCAAATAACATTATATTTATAATGGTTATAATACTTTCTCACCTATTGCATTTAAAATATATGCATATGATGGGAAATAACTAAGAATGATATGGGCTTTTTGGTTTTATTGTATCAATATTTCCTCTTAATTAGTCGATGAATTAGAAACCACATTAAAATTGAGGTTGCTTATTTAAGAAGAGCTTGGGATATTTTTGAAAACAGGGTTCAGTCATCATTAAAATAGATTAGAAAATATTCTTGGACTCAAACTCTGAGTAAAAAGTCACATCCTTAAGATCTGTTGCCTTTAATTATTTTTAACTCCTTAAGTTCTTTCACTTGCAAGTGTTTTTTATTTAGTCCTGCTTTGTTATCTTTGTGTTTTCCTTAAGTCTTATCCCCGAATTTCTTCTACTTAGCTGATTGTTTAAAAATAGAAACTAATAAATGTAACATTCATTAGCTTCACTTGGTTTCCTAGGCATCTTTGTTAACAAAAGAGCGTAGACAGGCCAGTGCAAAGCTCTTTACACATATTCATTAAACAACATATGACCTGGGGTGACTGGATGGCACAGTCCGTTAAGTGTTGGCCTCTTGGTTTTGGCTCAGGTTGTGATCCCAGGGTCCTGAGTGAGATCCAGCCCCAGGCAGGGCTTCACACTCAGAGTTTCTCCTTTTCCCTCTGCCCCTCCCCCTCTCTAAAATAAATAAATAAATCTTTAAAAAATTAAATCACCAACATGGGACCTGATCAAAGTGGTTTGTCATATTTTTCACAATTCCTGAAAACTCCGCTTCTATTGCAACACTTAGTCATTCAGAATTCTACTGATTAAGAAAAACCACCTACAAAGTAAAGATAAGAAATAGCTTCTTGCATTTATCTGTAAGTAGGACAATATCAAAACGAAATTTCTAGAATTCCCAATTGGGAAATTTTTACAATTATTATGAAGTTATGTTATTTGGAAGGCAGACAACAGAAAAAATAGAAATGAAGAAACAAGAATGAATGGAAAAATTATTAGACACTAGACCCTAAAAATAATTTTAAATTCATTGCTAAAGACATATACATATAAGTACATTCATATATACCTAAATATACATATATATTCCACCAAATGAATAGTTTTATTAATTAACTTTATTTTCATTATCTTATTTGATTTGAACATTTGAACACTGATAGATTTAATTTTTTTTATTAGTGAGTTATATTGAAAAGGATAAAAATAAGAATTTTTTTAAACATGTCTAAAATTCCAGTGGCTCATTATTAGCTTGATTTCATTAATTAAAAAATATATTCACTGAATGCTTATTCAATCCAAGTATGATCTAAACTATAAAATATCTTTCCTAATCATAAGAATATCTAAAGGGAGGGAATTCATAAAATATGCACTCACACACACACACACACACACAGATTAACTTTAAAAAGTCTGGGAGTAGGAACTTGATTCTACATGCAATGGAAGCCAGTGAAGAATTTTTTAAAACTGAGTGTCATGTAATGTAGTAAGTTTTCAAAGAAGTCATTCTGGTCATTTTATGTTTATATTAAATAACCTGATTGTACCTGACCTATTTTTTATCAACTCCATTTAATATCAATGCTGTCTTCACTTTGTGTTTTCTATATTCCTTTTCTGTCTATTCCTATCACAATATCACAATATATTCAATAATTTGTGTCTAGGACAGTGCAATAGATTTATGGAGGTACTTAATGACCTTTAAAAGTCATGCGTGTCACATTTTTGAGGGATGCCTTTACCTACAGTACTCCCAAAGTGGCCTGACGATTATGAAAGAACCAATTGGAACTAACTGGTAATGTGAAAAAGCCTGAAAATGAGCCTGTAACATTGGATTTCAAAATAATGAATGGGCCGAGAGATAGATAGAGCACAGCCAGGAAAGAGGTCTTGAGTGTTAAGCAAGCACACTTCAAAGTTAAAAGAAAATAATAGTAATAACCATGCCTTTGATTATATAACCTTTTTTTAATCTACAAAGAGCTTTTGTATTAACTCATTTTATCCTGGCAACCTCTCTATGAGGTATTTTATCTCTATTTTAAAATCAGGGAAGGGAAGCAAAAAAGGCTAATTGGCTGCCGGTGTCATAAGACTTGTAAGTGACTGAGCAAGGTCTTGAACCCAGGTCATCTGATAACAACTCCGGGACTATTTCCATCACTCCACGTTGTGTTCCACAGTTAAGATCTGGAAAATTAAATGTTTCAGATGGATGGGAACTTTTAAGGAGCAATCTCAATGAGGTTTGTATGGAAGTTTATCTTGATTACTTGTGAGGTTTTTTTTTTTTTTTAATAATTCACAAACACAGACACAACATACAAACACACACACAGACACTCAACTGAACACTATATATGCAGACTATATTATCCCTAGTTTGGAGTATTGTCAGGGTGATCTGCTGGTATTGATGGAAATTACAATCAAAATGTGTAAAGGTATTTAAGAACTGAAATTGTTGAAAATTAATGATCCAATTATTGCATTCTAAAAAATAACCTTTCTATTTGAAAGTAAGAAGAAATGTAGTCAAATCAAATAATATAAATGCCACATTGGTCACTGAGTAGATCAGGTATGAAATAAGCTTGTATAGAAGATGAATAGAAGTCTTACTGTAGGATAAAAACAACAGGATTTTGTGGATCTGAGAGAAGATTGTCAGAAAGATTTAGACTTAGAATACATTGAGACACATAAAATGAAACAGCAAACAAAGGTGATATTTAACAAAGAAACAAAATATTTTTCATTATAAAAGAAAACATATTCATTGGTTAAGAAGTTGAAAAAATACAAAGAACTGGAGAAATTAAAAATTATCCAGATCTTCATAACCCAGGGATAAGCACTACTAACATTATAGAATATTCTCTTATGATATATATACATTGTTTAAGTATATCTATTGTTTTTAAGGTTTATACTATATTAGATAGATGGAAAGATGGGAAATAAATTACGTAATTTAATATAGGCAAATAAATACAGTAAGCTAAATTCTAGAAGTAGCTATGGGAAGAAATCTAAACATGTCAATGTTATCAACAGAAATATAATGTTAGAAAGAAGAGCAAATTGACTGTAGTATATATTGAGACTTATGGGACACAGATGACAGGTACCCTGCCCTTAGATATTTCAATCAAAATGGCAAGAATATGTAAGTAAATGCAGCAATGCCTATTTATTCCTTTGGATAAAAAAGTAGTGAGGGGTGTGGGTAACTTTGGTCAATTGTGCTTGGTTCCGTGTTTCAGATTCTGTTGAAATAATTAACTTGACAGAAAATATTTCCATCTTATAGGTGCTGATTATTCATCACCATGTGGATACAATCATAAAGTATAATTCCCTGAATATTAAAATTTTTGACATATTACCAACAACTGAAAGGAAAACTATGAAAGAGAAGAATTACCACACTTACATACACATAATCTTCAACAAAAGAATTTAATCACAAGTGAGCTAGTCCTATAATTAAAAAAATGTATTTTTGAAGTTTCAGTTAACTTAATCATACACTACAATCAAATGGTATCACAGAGTTTTAAAGGTCTTCTCAATCAACGTTAAGTGGAGATATCCATCTTCTAGGCTCTGAGTTAATTAGTAGTTTACTTTAACTGACAAAGAAGAGCAATAATTACCATATTTTGTTTTCCTTGGGTGCGGTATGTAGTTTCTAAGATGGTACACAAGGATCTCTGCCTCCTAGTGTTCACAACATAGATAATACCCTATCCTTGAATGTAGGTTGGAGGTAGGGACTTTCAACAAATAAAATAGAGAAAAATATAAATTATTCACTTTTTTTTTTAAAGAATTTATTTATTTATTTGACAGAGAGAGATCACAAGTAGATGGAGAGGCAGGCAGAGAGAGAGAGAGGGCAGCAGGCTCCCCGCTGAGCAGAGAGCCCGATGCAGGGCTCGATCCCAGGACCCTGAGATCATGATCTAAGCCGAAGGCAGTGGCTTAACCCACTGAGCCACCCAGGTGCCCCTAAATTATTCACTTTTGAAATTAGATTACAAAAAGACTTATTTTCATATGATTGTCCTTTCTTGCTCTGAGAAAAGCCAACTTCCATGTTGTGAAACTAAAAGAGGTCTCTTGCCAACAACCAGGGAGAAGCTGAAAATTTCAGTTCCAGAGCCCATGAAAAACTGCGTCTCTTCAAAAATGACTTGGGTGAGCTTAGAAGTGAATGTTCTCTTATTCAAACTTTCAGATGATACCACAGCCCCAGATGATTGCAGCCTTGTGAGAGAGCTTGGGGTCAAGGCATCCACATTACATAAGCCTGATTCCAATTCCACAGGAAATTGGATTTATTGTTTTACCTAGTAGATTTGGAGATGATGTGTTTCACAGCAGTAGATAACTAACACATTGGGGAATGTTTAGAAGTGAGCTTCTTCTATTCTGTAAAGTAAATACTTCATAGACCAAGCATAGAGTGAATGTCATCCTGGCACTGAGCAAAAATAAAGGTATGTGATTATCCCATACTTCCACTGCATCTACTTTTTGTTATTTATATAAATTACCTCTTGGGAATAGAACCAGTCAAATCTTGCAATGTCATATAGCAAGTACTAGTTTATCAAAACATTTTCCCTTAGGAGACTTAGTCTGCTTCATAAGATTGAGAATCTCTGGACACAATCAGATTTTTCTGAGGATCTAGAGAGATAACACACACTTACACTGTAGGGTTTTTACCAACATAGAAATGTTATTCATTATGTTTTTAAAAGTTCTAAGCTGCTTCTCCTCCTTCAGTTTTCAGACCCTTACCATGTTAATTCAACTTCTTTCTCCTGCGTTGACCCACTCTAGTCATCTTCATCTTTTTTTTCTACCCACCCCTAAAATTATTCTTCATTTATTCTTAGAACCAATTGTTTTGATTTCTGCAAATTTATGCATTTATTTTCTTATTCTCCATCCATAGGCTTCCTATAAATGTATTTTTCCAAAGGAGAAAAATTTCTTCCAGATGACTAATTCTAGTGACAAGTTGTTAAGATAATATTTTTTTTTTTTGCCCAGAAATATTGGATTTGAGGCATCAATTAGCAACCAACTTACTAATTTATATTTTAGCAGAAATTGGTGATATAAGATAAAAATCTTCCTCTAGAGAGATGCCATCTTCAAGAGAAGCTAATTTTTAGTTTAGCAATGGCAAAAGGAGACTTATTGAAGCTATGAAAAGAACCCTGACCAAATTCATTTTAAGACATCCTGTTCACAATCAGGTTTTTTTTTTTTTTTCTCCCCAGCTTGACACTAAAAATATACTTCCTAAAAACAACTTAGAATGCCATCTCACAGTATAGTACCACTCAGTGAGTAAATCACTTCCAAACTAAAACTGTTAATTTTATTGCAAATCAGGAGGAAAGAAATCTTTTGAATCTATGTGAACCAGGGGAATGAACTCAAGCTAGGATATTTTGTAAAATAATGTGATAAAAATCATCTTAAAAAAAAAGAAAAAAAAAACCACACATTTTTGGCTTTTAGCCCAGATGAAATAAAAAATCAGATTTTTCTCCTCCTTCCTAAAACAACCAAAACTGTCAAAATATATAATACAATAGTTTGTAAGAACAAATGTACATTAGGAAACAATGGACAGTAATCACTGAGACCAGGAAGCAACAAGGTGATCCCTGTGATTTCCCACAGCTTATTTCCTTTAAGGGTTTCCAGCGAAAACACAGGCAAAGGGAACCCAGGTAGGCCCACCATTACCTGAATTCTCACTAGCTAGCCAGAACAGACAACCTAACCTCAAGATTCATGGGACATTGAGAAGATTACATAAAATAGCCTTTTGTAGTTAGTGGGGAATAAATAGTCTAGACTGGGCACTGGTTTGGTCCCACCTAATACATCTTAATAGGAAGACGTGAAAGGGTCAAACAACTTCCAAGTAATTTTATAATGTCTTACTATAATGCTTAACAATATGGAAATACAATAATATTTAGCACAAAAAGCAATTAAAATCCACAGTGTCTTGAATCCAGTAAATTATTGGGCTTTAGAAAGAAGCAGGGGAATCTAATGCATAGTGAGGAAAGAAGTCCATCAATCTTAAATTACAATGGATTGATACAGATCTTCAAATTAGCAGAAAAGAACACTAAAACAGTTGTATAACTGTGTTGCATAACCTTAAGTGCTAAGTAAACACAAAATATGTTTAAAAAAGCATCCGAATAGAAATTCTAGATATTAGGATACCTGGGTGGTTCAGTCAGTTAAGCGTTGACCTTTAGCTCAGGTCATGATCTCAGGGTCCTCAGATCGAGTCCTGCATCACGCTCTCTCTGCTTCAGTGGGGAGTCTGCTTCTCCCTCCCCCTTTCCCCTCTGCTCCTGATCTCTCTCTCTCAAATAAATAAATAAAATCTTTAAAAAAAAATTCTAGAGATAAAAACTCTAATACTTGTTATAAAAAATAACAGGAGGAAATAAAAGGGAGAATAGATAGTATAGGAGATAAGATTAGTGAACTTAAAGACTGAACAATAGAAAGTAAAAATAAAATATGTGGTAATCAATAAAAATAAGTATATGAAAATTAAAAAAAGAAAGAGGGGCACCTGGGTGACCTCAGTCAGTTAAATGTCTGCCTTCAGCTTAGGTCATGATCTCAAGGTCCTAGGATCTAGCCCTGCTTCAGGTACCCTACTCAGCAGGGAGTCTGCTTCTCCCTTTCCCTCCACCCCTCCCCCCTGCTCATATTCTCACTCTCTCTCTCTCTCAAAGGAGTAAATAAAGAATCTTTTAAAAAAATAAAGAAAGAAAGAACAAAGAATAAGTGACCTGTGGGGAAATTTGAAGTATCTCAATGTACACAAAACAGAAGCCATTAAAAAAGAGGACATGGAAGGGTAAGGTAAAAAATAATAATAATAATAATAATAATGGAAGGGAAAATGACTGGACATTTTCCAAATTTGATTAAAGCTATAAATTCCTTATAAGTCACTGAACTCCAAGCATAAGAAATATAAAGAAAACTATAACACCAGTGATAAAGATAAAACCTTAAATTCACTCAGTGTAGAAAACAGGAGAAGAACTAAGATAAGAGGGCAGAAGATTTCTCATTGGAAAAAAATGCAAGTTAGAGGGCAGTACAGCAATATCTTAGAGCACAGAAAGAAAAACTTAACCCAGAATATATACCAGGAGAAAATGTCTTTAAAAAAAGAAGGTGAAATGAGGAGTATTTCAAACATACACAAAAAATTCATCACCATACTTCAAGAAATATTAAAAAAAATATTCAAGAAGAAGAAAAGTATACCAAATGGAGATATGGATCTACACAAAAAAATCAAGACCACAAAAATTATTAAAGGTTTGGGTAAGTGTGTAAGGTATTTTGTTATTACTTAAATCTCTTTTAAAAATAATTGGCTGCTTAATTAAAAATATTCATGTAGTGCACAATTTATTTAAAAAAAAAAAAAAACATGAAAACAGGGGCACCTGGGTGGCTCAGTGGGTTAAGCCTCTGCCTTCGGCTCAGGTAGTGATTCCAGGTCCTGGGATGGATGGAGCCCTGTGTCTGGTTCTCTGCTCAGTCGGGAGCCTGCTTCCCCTTTCTCTCTCTGCCTACCTCTCTGCATACTTGCGACCTCTGTCTGTCAATTAAATAAAAGTCTTAAAAAAAAACAACATGAAAACAATAGCAGAAAGATCGGAAAGGGAGATTTATTATTGTAAATTTATTACTACAGTGTAAGATTATATGCTACTCATGAATGGTATAGTATCACCTAAAGTTAAATTATGATATGCGTAAAATATATATCATAAACCACAAAGTAACTGCTAAAATAATCAGTGATAGCTCATAAGTCACAAAGGAATGAAAAAGATATAAGTTACAAATATTAGGAAGAGAGAGACACATGTTTAGTACAGATTTCCCAGATATTGACAGGATAACAAGGCAATGTTGTGAACAAACTTATATCAAAAATTAGACAATATAAATGTACCAATTCATTAAGAAATTTTATCACAAAGCTTGCCCAAGAAGAACGGATAACTGGAATAGGCTTTATCTATTGAAAACATGGAATCTGTAGATTAAAACCTCCCAAAAAAGAAAACTCTAGGTCCAGGTGATTTCACTAATAAATGTGAAAAAGTGAACATTTAGAGAAAACTACAATACCAATACTATACTAGCTATTTCAGAAAATCGAAAAGAAAGGAATACTTTAAAATTCATTCTATAAAGCCAGAAGTACTCTGATTCCAAAAGCAGTCAGAGATGAAAATAAAAGAAAACTATGAACCAATCTCTTACAAACATAGATGAAAAAGCACAAACAAAAAATACGATGAACAATTGGGATTTATCCTAGAAATGAAAGGTTATTCTAACATTTGAAAATCAATGCATACATTTCCTCACATTAAAAACTGAAAAAAGGAAAATGTTAGAAACATACCAATAGAAAGGTATTTAACAAATTCTAACATTTCTTCTTGATTTAAAAAAAAAAATTGCAAACAAGGAAGGAAAATGGTGAAAGACATCACAAAAACCTATAGTTAATATCTTACAAAATGATGAAATAAGAAATGCTTTCTCCTGAAGATCAGGAACCAAAAAAGTATATCTACTCTAACCAGTTCTATTCAGTATTATATAGAAAGTTACAACCAGTAAGTTAAAGGAAAATAAGTAAAAAAATAATAATAACAAAAAGCACCCAGATCAGAAAAATAGAAGTAAAAATTTCTTTATTCACAGACAACATGATTTTCTATAGAAAATTCACTGGAATTTACTAAAAAATATTGACTAGAAAAAAGAGAATCTATCAAAGTTGCAGAATGCATTAACATGCAAGAATCCATTATCTTTTTGTAAACTAACAATGAACAATTGAAAACTAAAAATTTTTAAAACTGTATTATTTACAATAGCATCAAAAATATAAAAATGCCAAAGGATAAATTTGACAAAATGCATAAATGCTCAACATTGGAAATAAAAAATACTAAAAACTAAAATATGCTTTGTCCATGGATTGGAAGACCCAATAATGTTAAGTTGTCAATTATCCCTATATTGATCTTTAGATTCTGTGTAGTTACAAAGTCCTATCAGGTTTTTTTTGTAGAAATTCACAGACCAATTTTAAAATTTATATAAAAATGCTAAAACCTAGAATAACCGAAACAATTTTGAAAAAATAAAAAAAGGTGGAATACTCATACTACCTGACTTCAAGCTTTACAATAAAACTATAGTGATCAAGAGAGTGCAGTATGGTTTATCCTTAAACAATGTGAGGGTTAAGGGCACTGATTTCCCAAGCAGTCAAAAATCCACATGTAATTTTTTATTTCCCCAAGACTTAACTACTACTGACCAAAAGGCTTACACATATTTTATGTGTTGTATGTATTATATACTGTATACTGTATTCTTACAATAAAGTAAGCTAAAGAAAAGAAAATGTTAAGAATATCATAAGGAAAACACATTTATAGTACTGTAGTATTATAATATATTACATTAAGTGAAAAATTCTGCCTAACAATATTATCATAGGATAGACAAACGAATCATGTGAGCAAAATAAGGAGCCTAGGAATAGACCACATGTATAAGGACAACTGTTTTTCAACAAAGATGCCAAGGTAATATGATGGGGGAAGGATGGTGTTTTCACCAAAGGTGCAGGAACACCTGGATATTCATATGCAAAAAAAAAAAAATCTTTATTCATAAAGGACATAAAAAATTAACTCAAATGGATTAATTCTAAACAGAAAATATAAAACTACAAAAGTTTTAAAAGAAAACTTAGGAGAAAATTTTTATTACTTTTGGTTAGCAAAAAATTTTCTTAGAAATGACCCAAAAAGTATCACCCATAAAAAAAACAAATTGACAATATCTTAAAAAGATATTGTTTAGAAAAGGGAAAGAAAAGCCATAGATTAGGATTTGGTATATCAATACAATATTAAAGGTCTGTATCCAGAATATATAAGGAATTCTCCAAACTCAATAATACCAAATCAAAGCATCCGAAATAAAAATAAATGATAGATTTAAACAGATACTTCATAACTAAGACTTATGGATGTCAAACTCATGAAAAGGTGCTCATCATCATTAGCTATTAGGAAAATGCACATTAAAACCATAAGGAGATACTATCAAACACCTATTTTACAATGACTAAAGCTGGAAAGTCCATCTGTATCAATTGTTGGAGAGGATTTGGAACTTTCATACACCACCGGTAGGAGTATAAAATGGTACAACCACTTCAGAAAACAGTTTAGCCATTTCTTAAAAAGTTAAACATGCATAGATCATATGATCCAACCATTATAGTGCTAGGTATCCAGCCAATAAAAAGCATATGACCTTTTAAATACTTTTCCACAAGTGTCGATAGCAGCATCTTCATGTGTGATATTTAAAAACTGGAAACAATCCAGATGTCTATCAACAGGTGAATATATAAACTGTTATATTCTACAACATAATACTTCTCAGCAATTAAAAGAGAATGAACTCTTCATACCCAATAAAACTGGGTGAATCTCGGGATGCCTGGGTGGCTCAGTTGGTTGGGCAGCTGCCTTCGGCTCAGGTCATGATCCCAGCATCCTGGGATCGAGTCCCACATCAGGCTCCTTGCTCGGCGGGGAGCCTGCTTCTCCGTCTGCCTCTGCCTGCCATTCTGTCTGCCTGTGCTCGCTCTCCCCTCCCCCTCTCTCTGATAAATAAATAAGATCTTAAAAAAAAAAAAACTGGGTGAATCTCTAACTATGCTGAGTAAAAAAAAAGACTAAAGAAGTGCACATTGTATGATTTTATTTATTTATGTAAAATTCTAGAAAGTTCAAATTAATATATAATGAAAGAAAGCAGATTAGAGGTTGCTTCCAGAGTAGGAGTAGGGAGAACAAGAGTAAAAATGGGAACAATGATAATTGATGTTAATTTTCTTCATTGTGGTGATTGTTTTAGGTTTGTATACATTTGTCAAGACTAATCAAATTGTACTTTTTAAATATGTGTAGTTTATTGTATATCAATTATACATTGATGAAGAAAAAACTTTCTAAGACCATTTTGCTATTTAGAGCTATAAAGTGTTATTTTTCCGAAAGATTTCCTATTAAGGTACTGCAAAAATAATATTAAAATCAAAAGACTAGGATGCCTTGGTGGCTCAGTTGGTTAACCAACTGCCTTTGGTTCAGGTCATGACCCTGGGGTCCCAGGATCCAGTCCCGCATCAGCTCCCTGCTCAGTGGAGAGTCGGCTTCTCCTCCTTACCTTCTCCCCTCTCGGGCACTCTCTCTCTCACTATCTCTGTCAAATCAATAAAAAAATCTTCAAAAAAAAATCATGAGTATATAGTATAACTGTCAGGAGATAGAAATCAAATTACTGTAAACAAACCAGAATAGTTATCTTTGTGTTATCCAACACAAATTTACTAGAATTTAGGAGTTTGTGGACCTTATGAATATTGACATAATATTTGAATAATAAAATGAGCAAGCAAACTGATTATGAAACAGACATTTATTAAAGCATTTATAGAACATATTATTTTGTCTTATGTTGAATTATGAAGTTCTCAGCTATGGGGGAAAAAATAGTTTATGACCTCCCTTCAAGCCTAGTCAGGTTTCAGCCTGGAGCAAATTTCTATAAAGATGATAGAAATGATGAGCAGTCATTAAATACCTCAGATCAAACATTGCCACTGCAATGTAACCCAGAATGGCAAGGCAACAACAGTTTAGGAGACTTAAAAGAAATTCTGAACTTATTCCCCAGAAGCCATTACATTAGTGAAGTTTATCTCAGTCTTGAAATTCGCATAAGTCATGCGCTGAATTGAATTTACTACTAAGGCATCAGCATCAACTACTGCAGTGTCATCTTGTTCCCCTTCTAAATCACCTTCTTCTACTCAAAGATAAAAGGCCGCTTTCATTTCTGTAGGGGACAGATTAAACATTAGCAGTCAGAAGCAATTGCTTTTCTCTTCAACATCACCTCTAGCCTTTTTACTTACAACACCCTCTCCAGGGATTTCCTGCTGGCTGAAGAAGAGGCAAATAATATTTGTGCCTCTGCACAGCACAGTTGATCTCAAGCTGCAAAACTGAGTTCTTTGAAAACAATGCATGAGGTCTTAGCAGGTGAGAGGTGGAGCCCATAGAACAGAGATTTGAGAAGCTCATAAATCTTAATTCAGCTTTCCCAGAAGTCTCTGCATGTTGCTTAGAATAACTCATAGGCTATAAGTACATACATCATAAAAGACTACTTCAGCAGCATCTAACAGTAATATAGGACATCAGTCCTCTAACTGTTGGCCAAGGCAGCCTTAATCTTCACGTCTGCTTAATCAAACTTTAGACAGATATGCTGCTGATGACAGACCCCTGACCTCCCTTTTCTTACAGCACTCACTTTAGGAAACTTGCAGTTATCAATGCTTTTTGTACCCTTTGAGATGTAAATATTCTCCCAGAGAGGTGATGATCAAGAAAGACAGGGCCACTGTCTCCTAGTCTCTATGGGAAAGTAGGAGCCTAACTTTGACAGGCGTCAATTAGCAAACAGAAATGGTCTAGTCACATTGAACATAGCTCCTCAGTAATGTCCTCTAGTACACTTCTGCTCACCCCAATGTTTAAAAACTTTTCTGTTTTTATTTCAGTGGAGTTGAATTTAATCTCTCTCCCTTATTACAATAGTCTTAAATAAATTCTTCCTTGCCTGTTTAACTTCATTTGACACAATTTTTCTTTGACACTGCCCTTGAGAAACCACGGCTCTCTGGCAATCATCAGGGTACAAAAGAGATAGAATGTAATTTTTAGCAAAGTAACTTAAATATTTCTTAAATTTCAAAATTAAATCATGAATTACTAAGGGTTTGGTTGTTCTGAATTGGCTCCCTGTTATGACCTGGTTAGCATGAGGGGTTATAGAAATCCCAGTTTTACTACATAAATGCTTCTTCCATTGTGATTCTAGTTGCCTGAACTCCTTATCTATTAAATAATATTCACTGGTGGTAGATGCTAAAACCCATTTTGTCTTAGAATATTGGTCTTTATCTGTTATTAGATATCTCTGTGATTTTGATTTCCGCCTAGGCCATTGATCTGAAGATGAGGGAGGAAATTCAAAGTAAACACCCAGTGGGAAACTACAGTGAATCCTTAATTCTATAGGATTGTATAATTGAAGTATCACAAATCTATGGGCAGATAGAAGGAACTGAGTACAAACACCTCTAAGTTAAAAATCACAAAACAGGGGCACCTGGGTGGCTCAGTGGGTTAAGCCTCTGCCTTCAGCTTAGGTCATGATCCAGAGTCCTGGGATGGAGTCCCACATCGGGCTCTCTGCTCTGCAGGGAGTCTGCTTCCCCCTCTCTCTCTCTCCCTGCCTTTCCTGGGATCGAGTCCCACATCGGGCTCCTTGCTCTGCAGGGAGCCTGCTTCTCCCTCTGACTCTGCCTGCCACTCTGTCTGCTTGTGCTTACGCTCACTCTACCTCTCTCTCTGACAAATAAATAAATAAAAATAAAATCTTTAAAAAAAAAAAAAAAAAAAAAGGGAGGAGTGGCAGGATGAGCTCGGAGCATGGCCAGCAGCCGCAGCTGGGGGCCGAAGGGGCCGTGGTGATAAGAAGGTCCAGAAGGCGAGGCCGGCAAGGAGACCTACTCAGTGTATATCTACAAGGTGCTGAAGCAGGTGCACCCAGACATTGGCATCTCTTCCAAGGCCATGAGCATCATGAACTCGTTTGTGAATGATGTGTTCGAACGTCTGGCTGGCGAGGCTGCCCGGCTGGCCCAGTACTCGGGCCGAACCACACCGACCTCCCGGGAAGTCCAGACGGCCGTGCGCCTGCTGCTGCCTGGGGAGCTGACCAAGCACACTGTGTCCGAGGGCACCAAGGCTGTCACCAAGTACACCAGCTCCAAGTGACCCGGGGCCGAGCGTTTAATAAAGAGTGAACTGCTAAAAAAAAAAAAAAAAAAAAAAAAAAAAAAAAAAAAAAAAAAAAAATTCTGTGATCTCTGTCTGTCAAATAAATAAATAAAATCTTTAAAAAAATAAATAAATAAAAATCACAAAACAAACTACTTGCCCGAGGTTCTCTGGATGGCGCTGTCCCCATTCTCCATCACAGAATGTGAAACTTCTCCATGTGGGGAGGGAATTGAAAATAGGACTGGCCACTGTCATAATAGAGGAAGCTAAGAGTTTTATAGTGGTCTTTTTCATGAACCTTGTTCAGAATGAGCATTTTGGAACTTGGACCCAAAAGACCAAGTTGGCGTATAAAAATTCCAGATGAACATTTGCTTGTGTAAAGTTATTCTAGGACCGCAAAGGCCGTGACTACTGTGAAAATGTGGTTCTGACCCTGTGATAAAATCTACTGATTGTAAGGCTTAAATTTATAACGAATTAGTTAATGTATTATAGGGATTTTTTTTTTTTTTCTTTGCTCTCAATTACCCATTGCTAACATTTAGCCCTGTGTCTTCATTGGTGGGTTGATATTATTTTCTGTACTGGCACTGTCTTTTCAGATGTATTCTTGCTGATATCTTCAGATGCATTGTGCGTAGCCTGTCCAACTAAACTTCAAGAGTTTTAGTGTTCTTATTGCTTATATTGTTATTCATCATCTTTCAAGTCTCAGTACCTTCTCAGTACCTATGACTCTCTGTAATGTGGTTGTTCAGCAGAGAAGTACAGCAAGGATATTTACATTCATGGTCTTCTACAGGGAAACTCAGAACTGGTATTCTCTGGTATTCTCTCTCATTTATCATGAAAAATAAAATCGCCACTGTGGAGTAGGACCCCCCAAAGTCTGCGACTTTAGGAGTCTGGTTCACAACCTTACTGTATTTACTGTAGCTCCTTGTGAATTACAACGGGAGTAAATGTGTACCTAAAAATATAGAAAAGTGTTATTTACATCCCTGGAAAAAATGATGTGGGAAGATGACTAAAATAACCACCTGCAAATATTGACATTATCAATATTCATGGTAATTATGAAATTTATGAAGTTCTGGAAAACAGCATCTGAATTTACATGTTTTAACCCTCCAAAATGCATTCTACAGTACGAGGCCCAAGTGAACTAAGGAAATAATAGACATGGTTTTTGCAGTTGCTATTCAATGGGGAGTAAGGTAAGAGCAAATGTAAATACACAGAAAGCTGTATGTATAGAGGAGTCATATCTCTTAATGGTTTAAGAGTTATCAAAGCATATTAACACCTCACCACCATATTTGGTTTTCAAGAAGCTAACAAAAGAACTAGAATAGATTTAACTTCTTTATTTTATAGCAAAGACTTGAGACCTCAGAGTGAGTCAAATGACTTATCCAAAGTTACGTGACTTATAAATTCTTCTTATTCCTGTTTCACTTTTGCTTATACTTTATTTTTGATACCACCGCCTGATTATAGTGTTTAAAAATTAAAGAAATACAAGAGGCTGATGATTTTCTGGGGAAGATGTATTTTGAAAGTCTTAGTCATGCACTTTTTAAATAAATATGTGTGGGTCATTTTGGTACACATTTTACCTGAATTCTCAACAATTTAGAAGAATTCACCATTCCTTTATCCCAGGAGTGCTCCGTTCCTTGCTGCCATGAAATTTCTTTCTTTCCTTGTTTCCCTCTTATATACTTAGTCCTACAATGTTGATGACTTTTGCTTCCTTTGTGAGGCTTTACATGTTAATATCCTTCAGGTCTCAGTTCTCTCTCCTTCCTAGGTAGTCATACCAACAAACACATAAGACCATGTGCAACTCCCAAATATATATTTCTGGACCAGACTTTTTCCAGGATCTGCTAACCTTAATGAGTCATAAGCACTGTTTTAGACAGAGGCAGACAATGCAACTTTCACTTTGCCAGCTGCCGCTAATGGAGTGTGGGGAAATTAACTTCTCTATATCTCAGTAAATTCATTTGTACAGTGGGGAATATAACGAAACCATCTCAGAAGTTCAATTACATGAAGTTTATTAGAGCCTAGACATCTCAACTGGCACATCTCATAGGCATCTCAGATTTAATCTATCCAAAATGACTCCTCCTGTTCCTCTATAAATCCTATCTCATCCAAACTTCTTTATATCAGGAATTGACAGGACTTTGTGTTCCCACATATATCTGAAAGTAAATGGCAAATATGTATCATTTTCTCCAAATCAAGACCAGTCATTATCCTCTGTTTCCCGGACTAACCTAATAGCCATGTAACTGCTCATCCTTGCTTTTACTATCATATTCACTCCTTCCACTCATGTATCCAATAAACAGCAAGTCCTTATTAAAAACAAATATCATGGGGTACCTGGGTGGCTCAGTGGTTTAAGCCTTTGCCTTTGGCTCAGGTCATGATCTCAGGGTCCTGGGATCAGGTCCCACATCGGGCTCTTTGCTCGGTGGGGAGCCTGCTTCCTCCTCTCTCTCTCTGCCTGCCTCTCTGTCTACTTGTGATCTCTGTCAAATAAATAAATAAAATCTTTTAAAAAATAAAAATAAAAACAAATATCACACCACCCCCACACTTAAAACTTCGTAGCAGTTTTATTTCACTAAGAATAATAGTAAAATGTTGTATCATTGTCTCTAACAACCTCTGTAACCAATCTCTTTTTCTTCTCTCCATCCTAACCTGTGCCACTCCCTTCTTCATTCACGGTGCCCTAGTCACAAAGGTCTTCCGACAATTCTCAGGGTTTAACAAGCTCTTTCACACTGTCTGTTTTTTATACTTCCTATCCCGTGTGGTTGAATGTGTTTCCACTGGTTTTAAGTACCAGCTCTTATTCTTAAAATTGTTGCTATTATTTCAGATTTTTCTCTGACAATCCTATTCACCACTCCCACAGTTAAGTTATTTTTAAACACAACACCACACATTATTTTCTCCTTCAGAGCCTATATAACTGTTACTATTTTATTTATTCCTTGATTTTGTTTATTCATTTTTCAAAAAAATTTGAGTTTTTACTATGTTGTTTTGTTCTAGGTTCCAAGGGTAGAGCAATGCATGTCCTTATGAGTGTTAACTTTCTAGAGGGAGAGATTATAGAAAATAGTCAAGTAAATACTCTGAAGAGAAATATAGCAGAGTAAGAGAATGTACAGTTGGGAGAAGTTTTGACTGGACAACTTGGATGGGATTTGCTGAAGAAAATAAACTCAAGCTTAGGTCTGAATGACAAAAAATAAAAGTTTAAAAGCTATAAGGAAAAGCACCTGATGACATGGATTGAGCAGATTAAGAGAATGACTGACAGTCAGCCAGGTACAGAAGCAGCTTGACCTTAAAACCAGAGAAGGAGACAAACCATAAGAGACTCTCAATCTCAGGAAACACACTGAGGGTCACTGGAATGGTGGGGGTGAGAGATGGGGTGGCTGGGTGATGGGCCCTGGGGAAGCTATGTGTTATGGTGAGTGCTGTGAATTGTGTAAAACTGATCAAGCACAGACCTGAACCTCTGAAACAAATAATACATTATATGCTAATAAAAAGTTAAAAAATAAAAATAAATGAAATAAATAAAAAATGAAAGCAGCAGCATGATCACTGAAACTGATTGTAACCTGCCCAAGATAATATTCTAGAAATTGGTAGGATTTTCAGGGAGAGGTACAGGTAAGGTTTTTGTTTGTTTGTTTGTTGCAGAAAGGTTAGAGAGCAACTGGTGAGTGCTTTTTGTATTAATCAATAACTTCCTTGTGTTTTGAGTTTAAGTCTCTGACACTTAGGATTCTCACTAAGTGGAACCCTCAGTTAATTGCCAAAACTTCCCAGGATGGATACCAAGAGATTTTTATTCTAGTTATTTATGGCTTTGCTTTCCTCCCAGAATGAGTCATATCTTCTTGCTTTCATCCCTACATTTAGAACACTCTCTAACCTCTGACTGTGCTCTACTGCAGGCCAATCACATGGTTTTCCCTTAATAAACTTGCCAGGCATTTAAGAAGGACCATCTTTGTCTGAAAGTCACAGATATGAAAGGTTTGTTTGGTTTTTTTAATTATTATTACTTTAAACATGTGACAAATATTAACTGGTATTTTATAGCTAAAGTCATAGGGAGAGGAGATGAACAATATTTTTATTAAGGTTGGATGTTGGGGAAAAGTTTGCTATTTCAGGAATTTCTTATTGAAGGTAATCTTCCAAACATTTCAAGAAACACTAGCTAAGAATATACTATTTAAAACTATGTATTATTTTTAAGAATTTTTAAAAAGAAGTTTAGAATGTGTAAATGCAAGCACTGACTTATTTATAAGGACACATTTGGGAAAATGATACTGTAAAACTATCAAGTTATTTTGGCTCCATTTAACAAAATTAAATGAACATTTTAACCAGTCCACATTATGACTCTATTGTGATCTTAAAAAATTAGCCCCTAAAGCTATTTTAATTTGGTCAACGGACGAATAGAAAGATTTTTATGATAACTTTTTTTTCTTTATGAAGCAGAAAGCATCATGAGTTTCTAAAGCTATCACAAAGTTTCAAAAGAATCAAAAGAATAAGCAAAGTGCTTGGGGAAGGGTAGGGTTTAAAAATAGATGCTTGAAAATATATTTGCTTTGGCCATTCCACATTATAATAATTGGTATCAAACACACAGCTGCAATTACCACATAATCATTGTCAATGTCATGTGCAGGCAGATGGCAGCAATGTTTGGGAGAGGAGATAACACTGAATTTTTAACAAGTGACAAAAGGATTGGCATGTTGCAAACAGAACACCACTGCACTTGGCCAGCAGCCAGGCAGCCCCATGTGTTGCCATCCTGCCACTCACAGAAGGCTTACATGGCGAACAAGACCGTGGATTTTTTCCTCAGTCGAAGACACAGACCCACAGCATGAGGAAAAAAAAAAAAATACACACACACACACACATACGTACGTACATACACATCAGAAAGTGAATAAATGGTTTCTTTTTTTTTATTTTTTTTAAAGATTTTTATTTATTTATTTGACAGAGAGAGATCACAAGTAGGCAGAGAGGCAGGCAGAGAGAGAGGAAGGGAAGCAGGCTCCCTGCGGAGCAGAGAGCCCGACGCAGGGCTCTTGTGTAAAACTGATCAAGGACCCAGGACCCTGGGATCATGACCTGAGCCGAAGGCAGAGGCTTTAACTCACTGAGCCACCCGGCCCCCCTGTTGTAAGGCCAATCTAATATTGAAGCTTTAACATAGTAGCCCAATAGGACACTCTGCCCATGATCCATTCTGCCCATGTTCTGGTTAAGAATAAGGGCTCTGGGGCCTGTTCCAATAGCAGCTCTCCTAAGTATTGGTTATGTGACTTTCAGTGAGTTATTTTATTCATCTGTACCTCCATTTGAACATCTTAAAAATGTGAAAACCAATAGAACCTACCAGTGTTAGATATAATCATCTAGAAGAGCTGAAATGATGATTCTCTTCCAAGTGACTTCCTGAAGGGCTGCACTGAAGAAAGGAGAGGGGGTGAGAACCAGCACAGACCTGAGGAAGAAGCTAAGCGTGTGTGTGCTCCCAGCTGCTGTGCTTGTTATCTATTGGTGCATACCTGCTCCCAAATTAGTGGTCTAAAACAACAATCATTTTATCATTTTATGATTCTGGTAGATGAGGAGCTTGAGGAGGGTCCAGCAAAGACAGATGGCTCACATGACTACAAGTGACTGGGACAACACAACTAGAGAACAGCTTGGGACCCTCGGTTCTTGCCCATACTACAGCCATAGGATTAGACAGTCCAAGATAGTTTCTGCACCCTCGCCTCTGACACTTGGGCTCGGATAGCTGGAACACCTGGAGCTAGCCAGCACCTGTTCTGTCTCTACCCAGACTCTGCATGGCCTGTGCTCCTCACAGAATGGCTCTCCCAGGATTGTTTTTACATGGTGGCCTACGTTCTCTAGAATAAACATTTTAAAAGGCAAATGATGACTCATTGATTCCAATAATCGAAGCTCAAAGATTTACAGTGTTACTTTTGCCACATTCTATTGGTTCCACAAGGCTATCCCAGATTCAAATATAGCGGAGGACCACACAAAGAGAAAAATACCAAGAGATATGGTTCACTGGGGGAGTCTTAAAGCCTGGGAGTTCCACTGAGAGAGTACCAATGGCTGCTGGAGCCTACTGTAGCTTGAACCCACGGGGAAAACATGGAGTTGGTCCCATCTTTAGGCAAAGAGTCAGCCTTTTGTACCTTCATAAGAGATTGGGATTAATCTTTCCAGGAAGACAGTTCCAGGCAGGGGAGAGGGCAATTCTCCAGAGATGGGGTTATCTGTGAACAGTTAACACCCAGAACCAAGAACTAAGGTATGAATATGAAGCCAAGTAAAGATGAACTGAGCAGGCCACAGATACTGTCTATTCTGCTGCCTCTGAGGGTTAATGTGAAGATTGCAGCATGCACGTGTTAATAAAATGCTCAGTGAGAGGTCACTTCAATTTATATCGCTCAGTACTGAGGAGCTGCTTCCTCTGGGACACTGTTTCATAGGGCCGAAGAAAACATACCTGTAGATTAGTATACTGAACTAATCCAATTAGCAAAAATTCTTTCTATTGTACATTTGATTACACTACTTAAGAACAGTCACAATTAAACACGAATTATCTCCTACATTCTGCCACATATACAGAGCATTTTCCAAGAAACATTATGGTACAAAAACTAAGGAACTTCAAATGACAGTGCTTCTAATAAGCCACCATAATTTGCACTTGGATTTCAAAGAAATTTTAAGACTATCGATAACCTTGCTGAGCACCATGAGGTGCTAATTACTAAAGGATTAGCTTGGTATACATTATTTTATCAAGTCTCATAATACTCCCATGAGATAGATACTATTTTCCTTATCATACTGGTGCACAAGCTGAAAACTAGAAATATTTAGTCATTTTTAATGCATGAACATATGCATTTCAGTATGTATGAGGTAGAGTTGAATTTGAACCTAGATTTCTCTAATTTTAAAACTCTGTTTGCGGATCATATTATATAATAATCTATGGCAAACACTCTGAAAGCGGCTATTTTGCAAATAATACGAAGGCTTCTTTTTAAGTGTCTATGGTGTCACTAATATATTTTGTCTCATGTTTCTCCAGGGAAACAAAGGCAATTTTTGGATCAAAGGAATTGCCAAAGGTTTTATTGACTATTCAGAGGAGCACAACAACTCAAGGAGAAAAATCTTTACCTCCTTAATGAGTCTATTGATATAAATAATGGCAGTGCAGCTACTGTATTCTAACCAATGAATTATAGTGTTCTCACAACCAACACAATTTCTATGTTTTTAACTTTTTAAAAAGAAACTGAATAATTGTTCTTACTACTGTATTGTATAAATAGTGGTTCTTCTAAGCTGTGGATACATTACCAATATAAAAAAAAAGGATTGGCTTTTTCAACTCTGCCATTGTTCCAGTGAGTAGGATTTTTAAATCTAGGGGGAAAAGGAAATATGTTCTTATTAAAAAGAGTAGTTGTACTCTCTCAAAATTACTAGCTTGATATTATTATCTTACAAATCAGAAAATCAATCATTAGAATATTTTAACAGGTTTAAATCATATTAGTAAGTAGTGAAAAATCATGGATTTGGGGGAGGAAAATTATACATATTCTGTTGGAGGAAGAGTAACAATCATTGTGCAAAAGTAAAAAAAAATTACTAACATTTTAAGATAGCTTAGATGAGGGACACTTGGATGGCTCCATCAGCAAAGTGTGCAACTCTTGACCTCAGGGTTATGAGTTCAAGCCCTATGTTGGGTGTAGAGATTACTTAAAACAAAACAAGAACAAAGAAAAGATAGTATAAATGAGTACTATCAAAATAAAGATTAAAGTAAAATTATTTTTATGGCATCTATAAAAGACAGTCCAAAAGCAGAACTTAGGCAGAGCTGGAGCAGAAAGAACAAACATGGGGGACTCAACATGGGGCTGAGATGGACCCAGGCTGTGAAGTAGTGTATAGACCATGTTAAGAGAAAGTCTGGATTTTAAGCATTCTTTATTTAGAGGTGAACAGCAACCTCAATCACATAAGCAACAGAAACTTCAGAGAAAACCACACACAACCCATGCCTTCAGCATCATTAGAAGGGGGAAAATTCCATAAATTTTTCATCAGCATGGACCAGCGTGGAAAAATAAATTCCAAATCCTGATGGAGATCATGCTGGTACACCCGTGCATGACTGCAGGCTTGTGTGCCTGGAGAGTGGACAAAAGAAGATTCAAGTGACTGAGAGAAAGAGGGTGGCAGAGTGGAGAGCTTATATGGAACTCAGACAAAAACCACCCCCGCAAAGCAAAGTCCAATACCAAGCATTAAAATACTAAACACAAATATCTCTTCCTCAGTCATTCACAGCACCACCTGCAGGAAAAGAGCTTCAGAGAAAATGAAAATAAAAGTTTATAGACTTGGAGAAGCATTGCTCTGGGAGACAATGAGATGAATACAAGAATATTGCCTCTTGGAGATAGGAAGTAGATGGACAGAAGAAAAAGAAAAACAATTAAAGTGCAGAAGTACAAGAGAACGAGATGCTGCAAACCCTCTCTGCACCACCACCACCATTATAAGCCATTAAAGAAACTGAATTTCAGTATGCCATTGCAGAGGCTGCTCTTCAGTTAGGATCCCTGTCCATGAATTACTTAAGAATGGGGGAGGGGAGGGAATTTAGATAAGTCACATTTAAATGATATGGAGTCCTTTCCAGGAAACATTAAGTCAAGTTTAAAGTTCACATACAGTATGCTATAATGTATATAAGGAAGAAATAAAAAACATCTATCTGTTCAGTTAAAAAAAAAAAGAAACAGGAAATATAAATCAAAAAGCAATGAAATTCATGACCTATAAGGAGAAAAGTGGGTGTGAAGTAGCACAGAGGAATAGGTGAGGGACGCCACTTTTCTGAGTATCATATTGTTGTACTTCTGTCTTGGGAGAATGCTAGAGATCTTATATTCAAAAATACAGGTAAATCAACAAGAATTGGATAAAACTTCAGATCTTATCAAAAGATGAGGGTAAGCAATTGCAGATGATTGAAGAGGAGTTAAGAGCTGGTGAGTTTTGAGTTCTCAGAGTTCATTTTAACTGCAGTGTGGAGAAATAACACGAGCTAGGAGTATGAAATAGAGCAAACACGTTCACTTTTCCCTTCCAGAGTACAGGCCTAGAAGAGGCTTATTAGAAAGCTGATTCTTGAGGGTAAGTTCCTGAGGCCCTGAGGAGCTCAGATGCATGGTGGGTGACAGCACCTTCTTCAGGATGCGCTGATTGGTTTCTTAGTATGCAGAACCAATGTAGAAGAATGCCTGTAGGAACAGATAGCCAATCCAGAAAAAGGCATGAAACAAGGTTTGACTCTATGCACCAAGTTGGGTTCTTAGTACCAAAAACAAATCTAGAAACAGTTGAGCGTGGCTGAAATTCTGGAATCTGCCTGGGGGCCAGAAGACCCTGCCTGATATTTATCATGATACACCAAAGAAGAGGTTTTATAATTATTAAAGAAGTTAAAGAGGGAATATGAAGGTCTAATGATTTTTTTAAAAAATGAACTCCTTTATTTGATCTCTCTTTCTATAGATATATACATAAATATTCTATAGTATATATGTGTGGGGAGGATAGATTTATTGATCTGGAGTCTACAGAAACTAGCATTTCCCTCTTAATTAATAAACTAAGAAATAAAATAACAAGGATATAGCAATAAATCATTACAAATCAAAGAGAAATGCTTTGATATAATTACATAAGGTTCATGTAGTTACCATAAACTCAACTAGAATTCTTGACAGTAAGACACAGCAGATTACAGATTTTAGAACATGACTCCTGGAAGGATAGATCTGAAACAACCTAACAGATGATGAACAGAATCATTCAAACAGAACTATTTCAGCTATACTATCACAGACAGAAAGAGTTCAAATTTACTGTGACTTTGATTTTCTCCACCTGCTAGCATGGGTTGGTACTCAAATCAATGGAAGTAAAAGCTCTGGATTGTAGATTAAAGCCCCTGGGTGGGGGAAAAGCTATTAAAATCATTCTGTGCTCATCTCCCCAACTCAGCAGCACAGTCAGAAGGATCAAAGTAAAATTGGGCCTTATTGTTTTAAAGACAATAAAAATGTAAACTTTTAAGACACTAAAATTCTGTTCAATGTAATTCTCCAGGCATTCCTATGTAAAGGATCTGGTGATGAATAGCAGAAGTGTTGCTTTTAAATCTGAAAAACTCTTCTTGTAAGACAAATCATGCTTATGGTATACATTGTTAGAAGTTCTGTCCTCCAGGTCTCAGTAGAATTCATGATGACATATCTAAATCTTTATCCAGTGACAAATATATATATATATATATATATATATATATATATATATATATATCCAAACTAATTTTTGTAAAACACAACTAAAAGATTCATTGTCCATAATTCAAAGCTATAGGAAATAAGATGTTATCAGGCATACATGCATGATAGATAACAGTATCTATAGAGTATTCACTATTTTGAAGGAGGAAGTAGATTCTTTGAAGGTGTTGAGAGGAAAGAAGAGAAACATTTTTGGTCCTTCACAATGTTGTTTAGTTATTCAGAACACATTCCTGATAAACTTAGAAGCAACTACAAAGCAATATGCTAAAACTGCAAATTAGAATAGCATATACTGTAAAAGTGTAGAAAAAAACACTGTATACAGGAGGAATTAGGGGTGGGTGTGTTTAATAGGAGGAGGCTTTCTTTTAGATGTAAGTTTTAAAATACAATATAGAAGTGAATGGAGCAGTCCAAGAAAAGAGTATGGTGTATCCCTAGCTATCTAGGTGGATATCGCCCCAAATATTAATAAGTAAATACATAAAGCAAATTGGATTTTCTTAGATGGAGAATTCTATCAAGTGTTGATATAATTCTTAGGTAGTTAGAATAGACATGAGTTAACAAATTCATAAAGAAGGAACAATTACTAGTGGCTTATGAGAAAATGGTCAGAATATTACACATTTCATCAGGTGTGAAAGCATAGAGAGGAGTGTGGAAGTGCCGCTGGTAATAGTATCAAAGCAGACCAAGAAGTCCTTGACTAGAAGGCAAGGGAGAGTCCAGGAAGCTGGAGTCTAATAGTGATAAGAAGGAACTAAAGATGGGACAGCCAAATAGCCTGGTCCTCAAACAAGCAGGGCTTTCTTTGTCTGTCTGTCTGTTTTACTAATAGGGTGAAGAAGTGATAATCTATGTTAGGGTCTGAGGGGAGCCAAATAAATATCACCCATCTTCTCCACCTGAACCAACTTTCACAGAAATGAGGAGTTTAGGGCCTATGAAGATCAAAGGATCACACTGTTTTGTTTTGGTTTTTGCCCCAGGCACTCAACATTTATTTCTCTATCCACTGTATGTCAACAGGTGGTTACAGGAACCTGCCACCCCCCCCCCCACCTTAAGACTCCTTTCTCTCCAGCAGGAAAGAAGCAGAGAATTTCTGTGTACTGGTACTCCGAGGATGACCCTGGTTTTATTATTTTTTTTTTTTACTTTTATTTTTTTAAGATTTTATTTATTTATTTGACAGAGACAGACACAGCAAGAGAGGGAACACAAGCAGTGGGGGGTGGGAGAGGGAGAAGCAGGCTTCCAGTCAAACAGAGAGCCAGATGCTTGATCCCAGGACCCTGTGATCATGACCTAGGCCGAAGGCTGACACTTAACGACTAAGCCATCCAAGTGCCCCAACATTTAACAATCACTGTGAGCCAAGCACATAGCACAGTATTTGAAAGTTGTGCTAAATCTTCACAACACTATGGTGTAGAATATTATTATTCACTCCATGCAACATATGAAGAGACTGAGATTTACATAGCTAAGAGTAAAGGCTGTCTGAGTCCAGTTGTAATTAAAGAATATTGTCAAATCAGGTGAAAAGAATGGTTCCCAGAAATTAAACTGTGAACTAGATTGACTCTCTCGGCTATAAACACCACTGAGGTATCTCAGACTTCTCCAGCTAAAGACCTTCTCCAGTAAAGTGAATGGACTGGAGGTATAGACCGCAATGTATGCTTCCTTCATGTACCTTGTCTTCCTGGAGAAAGAAGAAAGAAGGGTCCATTTCTACTACTGATTCAGAGATAAGTCATGTTTCCTCTCCCTGGGGAGAATTAAGTGAGATGACAGAGAACAATCAGCATTATGATAGTGCAAATCCCTGTCCATAGCAGGAAACCACTCCCCTCCTTGCAAATACACTACATGTATTTTGAATGAAAAATAAATGAAGACTTGTCCTACTTCCTGATTATGATATGTGAGCTGAGGAAAAAAAGGCCAGCAACCCCATCCTCAGAATGCTACCTAGGAAGTAGAATTTTCATGAAAAACTCCAGGTAGCAAAAAGTAGATGATTTAGGAGACTTTGAATAGAACGAAATACGTATACACACATATGCATATACATACGTGTGATGTGATATATGTATGTATAGAGACAGAAAGAGAAGACCTGGAAGACTTGGCTCCAGTAAAGAGGTCTGGGAAGAAGAGGAGAACTATAAATTTGGGTTAAAGAAGTATACCTCTGGAGTGATAATACAGAAAAACAAAGATGGCTTAAAAGGAGCTTTCATGTTGCATTGCTAAGCATGGTTAGTTTCTTCTTTATAGCCACCTGGTGGATGCTGTACATTCTGGCCTCATGAGGACCATGTTCCTTTATCTCTTAACCTCTTGAGATTGCTAGTATCAGTCAACAGCTACGGTAAACTGGCTTTGGGATCCTTAACATGAGCCTGGAGGAAAGAGGAGGGGAGGTGAATAGTTTAACAATTCGAAGCAGCATGACTGTTTTCTGTGGCTTGTGTGGCTTGAATATTTAAATGTACCCCAGGAGGATGTAAATACTTAGGAAAAGGCCACAAGTAACTGAAAATACTAAGCTGGAGATAGATACTGGGGCTAGAAATTGAGCTTAGGTTAACATCTGAATGGAAAGGTTAACTGAAGCTACAGGAAAAAGAGCAAAGAGGGGAAAGGAATAAGGAAAGAAAGCATCAGAGAAGTCATCTCCAGAGAAGAGGAAGACAATTTAACAGAGTACAATTTAAGAGTATAGTGTTCAGGGTTCACAATAGATTTTCAAGAAGAAACACAATCAGAACAACTGAACCCAATAATACAGTGCAGGGCACCCTGTTTCAGAACTAAATGAAGCCTGTTAGGAAGGAATTGCAGATATTCTAGAGAATGTTTTCTGTTGAGTGGAAAAAGAGGGACCAGATTCAAGGGGTTAAGGAGATAATCTGAAATGAAATGATTGGCTAAGAGACTTGAAAAGATTGAGGCCACGATAAAGGCAATAAATAGATTCAGTGGATTTGAGAAGATGGAGGTGGGAGAAGGATGAGGGGTTGTAGTCCAAGAAACACATGCGAATTTGGGTGCTTAAAGGGGAAGAATTTTTTTAAATGACATTTAAATTGTGGTCATGGTTGTACTTCCACTAAGTAGAAGTCAAAAATAAAGGTTACATATTATACTTAGAAGTTGGGGGGACCCGGTAAAGCTTAATTATTTTAGCTTAAGAAAAAAACAATGGATCTAATTTAAAGGTTACTAGCAGTTTCCATTACTGATTAAGTGGTATATACCACTTTACCTTTAAAATAGTTTGAGAAATTCACCTAACAAGTAGGCGAATAAAATAATAACAAATATGAAAAAATTAAAAGCTTACTGTTGGAAAAGGTATCAAAGGCACCATTCTCCAGCATGTGAGGTTTTCCGACTGGATGCTTTCCTTGTCAGTCATCCTGGGTCAGTCAAGAAGTCTAGCTTTGAACCAGAGTAGAGAACGTCTTCTCTTCTCTCTAGGCGAGGACACATTTAATTTGGATCCTAGACAGGGGAGGGTGGTCAGAGACACTCTTTTTGAACAGAGACTGGTTGACCCCTATACCATGAAGACAACCCTGAGGGCCACAGAAAGGGCTGGCCAGTAGAAGGCAGGCACCTCTTTGAGAGGTATAACCTAAGAACCACATGAGCAGTGATGGAATTTAAAGTTTCCTCTTTCCTTCATTTAAACCCAAGTTTTCAGTAAAGTTCATTAATTCTGCAATGAAGAGTGAAGAGAGTGGCTGGTGTCCACATGAGGAGAAGGGATGGCACTATAACAGAACAGCAGCAACCTTGAGAAATTTACAACATGATGACAAGAGATGACCTACAGAAAGTGAAAGTAGATATTTAAGATAAAGAGAGTAGGATAGAAGACATCTAACCATCACCTTTGCTTGGAAATTTCCAAAAACATTAGGAAAAAAAAATTGGAAACATAAACTTCTTATGCTTTCAGGATGAAGGCTATGGGAAACATGGCTGCCTAGAGGATTATGAAATTTCCGAGTTCCAGATAGGTAAACAACCTCCAATTATTTAAAAAAAAAAAATGTTTTCTGAAAAGATGCTTATATATTGATTGAAATTCATGATACATTTTCAATAAAAATCACTTCAGATATTTTATGGTTTTAAAGTAGTCTACAAAGCATCTCTAACTCACTACATTTGATTTCTGGTGCTTATGAGGACACAATCACTCCACTAACCGTCTTTGTCATATTGCCTCCTTTAATTCTCATAATAACTCCATGAAGTAGCTACTGTTAAACTATGATTCTATAGATAAGGTAACCAAACCATGCAGCAGTTTTCAGTGTTCGTTACCATAAAGCTCATGAGGGGTTTTGCTGGATATGAACACAAAATACTAGACCCCAAAATTTACACTCTTTAATAGTACACATCACACTGTAATACACTAATATTACTGAACCAAATAATTGTGAGTGCATGTGAATTTGTGCGTGTGTGTGTGTGTGTGTGTGTGTGAGAAAGAGAGAGAGAGAATGAAAGAGCAGGCACACAATTCAAATTACAACTTCAAATTCTAGTAGTATACACTCCTAACATCTGTAAGAATGTCACTTCCCACCACTTACCTTATAATGACAGTGGTCTGGCTGCTATCTCCTAACTAAATGATTGCTCTAGTCATCTGAAACAGCAACATAGAGAATGGACTTTCCTGTAATGAGGGTTGTGGGGAAGGTGGTCACTGAAGTGAGGCTCAGGAAGCTGCTTGGTCTAGAAGGCCAATTGCTAGTACAGTGTCCAGGATGCCATAAATGATCAAAAACTTAATCAAATGAGAGAAGATGTAAACAAGAAGAATCTGGGGGCAAGGAGAAGTGTTCTTATAGTAATTTCTTCACAAATAAAGAATTAGAGAGGTAGAGCTTTATATTTGCATAAGAGTAATATATGTGAAACCATGAAATGGATCCATGCCAGAAGTGAGAACACACTGAAATAGAGTTTGGAAAGACTACCATTGTTATAGGCTGGGAACAAAACAAAAGGAATAGAAAAGTGAGCAAAAAGAAAGAACAAAAGGAGGTATTATCCTAGAAGTCATGGATTTTGTGATTTCTGAAGATGCAACTTCTTGTTTATTCTATTCACTGAATAGGTGTGAATGAGCTTTGTTTTACCTTATACCTTATCAGAGCAACATTGTCATTATGGATCATTTTAACTACATATACAGCATTTATAATAGATCTTTCTGGGTATTGACAATGCAGTACCACCAGGGATATTTCACAGGCAAATTTTAAAGAAATTTAAATATTTCCAGTGTATTAATTTTGGTTTGTTTATGTTTGAATGGCTTCCAGATTAAATATTAGAGAAAGAAGTCACTCTTTGTAGTTTCATAAAGCCTGGGGAAAACATAAACATAAAACCAAACATATTTTCTAAATTTCTAAACCTTTTAATGGAGCTAATAAGCTCAAAAGAGTAATACCATTCTCAAATTTATTCCAGATGAATTTTAGATTGGGTAGAGGCAATGACTGACAACAGGAAATATGAGTGAAGAGGAGCTTAAATAATTTGGTACATCTATGACATGCCTCTACTAGCATTTATTCTATAATAAATAAATGCAAGGTCTATAAATTATTTGGTCCCAGAGTCTGATTTTGTAGTTACAGAATACTAACTTTGAGAGTGGTAGGGAAACAATCCTTCCCATCTCTTTCTCATTGTAAATTTTCTCTTGAATATTTTTTCAAAGGGATTTGTTCATACTTCAAAAATACCAAAATGAAAGCTGAGCTTCCATGTCACTTGGGAAAAATGCAATTTAGCTTTTTACAATAACGTAGCTCCTGAAAATCACCTCTAAATCAAATAACTGGTAATGCAATAATTTCAAATGCAATAAACAATCCAACAATTAAAAAGATGAGTCAACAGTGGATTATTTTGCAAAGTAAATAACTCTTCCTTAAAATGCCAGTCATTTTCTAATGTAAGTTTCCTGCATATGTGTGTTCTTAATATAACGAGATACACATGCATAAGATATTTTATCTTATGTAGAATCTGTATATGATCAACTTTTTTTTTTTTTTTTAAGATTTTATTTATTTGATAGAGAGAGACACGGTGAGGGAAGGAACACAAGCGGGAGGAATGGGTGAGGGAGAAGCAGGCTCCCCGCCAAGCAGGGAGCCTGATATGGGGCTCAATGCCAGGACCCTGGGATCATGACCTGAGCCAAAGCAGGCACCCAACGACTGAGCCACCCAGGCACCACTATGATGATCAGCTTTTATATTAGAATTCTATATCAGTTCTTAGAGAACATAGAAGTCACAATCTTGGAAAAATTATTATAAAAGCCTGACAAGTCATGAAGATAACAAAAACTAAAGGAGCCTGTGTAAGGTTGAATCATTTTGATATCACATACGTGAAAACACTCAGCTGAATTGCTTAAGGTAAAGAAATGAACAAAATTATCAGTGACTACCAGAATAATCATTAGAACTGCCCTTCCCCGCAACCTTGATGTTAGGCATTGGCACATGACTGGTTTTGGCCAATGAATCGTTCGTGGATCTGACATGTGTCACACTTGAGCAGAAACATTTAACAGCAGAGTGCAATCATCCATTCTTGTTCTTCTCCTGTCTTGACAAATATGGAAGTGCATATTGATTTGGAGGTGCAGCACTGAGCCATCTTATGGAGTACAGCTGCCCCAAAGAGTCAGTCAGACATATAAGGACTCTGTGTTAGCAAGAAATAAAAGTCTCTTGTTTTAGAACAGAGATCAGCAAGCTTTATCTGTAAAGAGTAAAATTGTAAATATTTTCAGCTTTATGAACCAAACACTCTATCTCAACAACTCATTCTTTCCATCCTAACATGAAAGCAACTGTAAACAATATGTAAATAAATGGGCGTGGCTGTGTTTTAATAAAACGTTATTTATAAAAACGGGTGGATAGCTTGGTTTGGCTTTGTTTGAAGCCACTGAGATTTTCGGGTTGATTCCTGCTGCAACATAACTTAAAATACTCTAACACAAGCATCCTCCACTCTTTGTTGTCAGACACTTTTTATCAGGGAGGAGAAGGGTTGTGGTGTGATGTGGGAATTATGGGAACGTATCCCTGAGAGGGAAGGAGCACAGCCTTCATGACTTCCCCACTCTTTTTTTTAAGATAACTTTTCATCATCCACAACCCACAGATGTTGATTAGGGCCCAAACGGATTCTTAAAATACCAACTTTATTGAAATATAATTCACATAAAATAAAAGTCACTCTTTGAAAATGCATGACCCAATGGTTTTTAGTGTATTGCCATGGTTGTGCAATCATTGCCACTAATTAATTTAAGTGAATTTTCATTATCCCCCAAAGAAACTCCTTACCCATTAGCAATCATTTTCCATTCTCTCCTCTCCCCAGTGCCCAGCAGTCACTAATCTGTTTTGTGTCAGTAAATTTGCTATTCTCAACCCTTTATATAAATGGAAACATAAAATAAGTAGTTTTTTACAAATGGCTTCATTCACCCAGCATAATGTTTTTAAGGCTCATCTATGTTGTGGCATGTACCAATGAATACTTTATTCTGTTTTATTACTGAATAATCTCACATTATGTGGATACACCAATTTTATTATCTATTAATCAGCTCATAGCTATTTATGATACTTGCACTTCTTGTGTTACAAATAATGCTGTTAAGGAATTTGTGGTCAAGTTTTTGCATAAAAATGCATTTTCCTTTCTCTTGAGTATATATCAAGAAGTGAAAATCCTGGGACATACAGTAATTCCATGTTTAACATTTTGAGGAACTGCCAATTTTCCAAAGTGGTTGCATCATTTTACATTTGCATCAGCAATGCAATTTCTCCAAATCCTCAGCAACACTTGTTATTGTCTGTCTTTTTTAGACATCCTACTGAGGATGAATACTATCTCTTTGTGGTTTTTACTAGTATTTCCTAATTACTGATGATGTTGAGCATCTTTTCATGTGCTTTTTGGATATTTGCATATATTTTTGAAGAAACATCTACTCAAATCATTTGCCTATTTTTATTAAATTATCATTCTATTGTTGAGTTACAAAACCCTTCTCAGATAAACAGTTTGCAAATATTTTCTCCTATTCTGGTTGTTTTTTACTTTAATGATGGTATCAGTGATGCACAAGATTTTAAAATGTTAAGGTCCAATTTATCTATTATTTTCTTTTCTTACTTGTGATGCTATCACATTTAAGAATTCTGTGCCAAATCCAAGGTCATAAAGATTTACCAAAATATTGTCTTCTCTCAGAGTTTTATAGTTTTAGATCTTCAATAGCAGTGTTTGTAGTGTAAGCCCTGACAGTTGGCTTTTCTTTTTGTAATGCAAGCAACTGATTTAAGCTTTGATTACTGAGGCATTTACTTCAAAGAGGCGTCAACTTCAAAGATGGCTATCTGGAATAAAAAACATTGCCAGCCACAGGACCAGATAAAGATAAATAAAGAATCAGGCCTACATCCCTGACCCCAGACTCCTTTGCTTTAGTGATCTTGCTTAATTTCAATAACTGGCCATTTGGGCTTCTTGTTTTTTCTTTCACCACACTTTAAATTCCCACTCTTACATTTTAAATTCACCAACAAAGAGGGAACTCATGAAACACTAGGACCCCACTTCCACCCCAGTGACAGCAGAACTCCTTCCCTGCACTCTCTATGCTTTTTCTCACAGGGTGGCCCTAGATGTGCTATGTAATTTCCAGAACCTGTAAGTAGCAAATCTTGTCTCTTTCAAAAAAGTTTCCTGATGGTTACTGCTGAGGACATCTTGCAATCATAATAAGAATCATAGGAATGCTCAGCCACACTCCTGGTTATCAATAGAATGAGAAAAATACACAACAGTATTTTATCCATTTTAAGTAAATTTTTCCAATTTAAGTTAATATATGCATATATATGTGTATACACACACACACACACACACACACACACATACACACACATATGGTAAGGGTACAATTTTATTTTATTTTTTTGCAAATGTGTGCCTAGCTGTTGAAAACACTATTTTTGCCCACTGAATGGTCCTTGAATCTTTGTCAGAATTAGTTGACTATGCATACATGGGTTTACTTCTGGACTCTGAATTCTATTAATTGGATTTTTATGTCTATCCTTATGCCAATACTACACCATCCTTGCTTATAGTAGCTTTGTAGTAAGTTTTTAAATCATGAAGAGTGAGTCTTGCAAATTTATTCTTTTTCAAGGTTGTTTTGGCTATTTTTCAGTCATAAAGTCTGGATGAACTTTAGGACCAACATGTCAATTTTTTCAAATAAGACAGTGAGGTTCTGATAGGGACTGTATTGAATTTATAGGTCACTTTGAGAAATACTGTCATCTTAATATGAAATCTTTTAATCCATGAACACAGTATGTCTTTCCATTTATGTAGGTCTTCTCCAATTTCAAACAATAATATTTTACAATTTCATAGTTTTATACTTCCTTTGTTAAATTTATTCCAAAGTATTTTATTCTCTTTGATGCTATTACAAATAGAATTATTTTCTTAACTTCATTTTTGCATAGGTAATTACAAAGGTATAAGAATATAGTTAATTTCTGTATATCACTTTTGTATCCTGCAACCTTGTTAAATTTGTTTATAGTTTCCAAGATTCCTTAGGATTTTTATGTACAAGATGATGTCTTTTGCAAATAGATATAGTTTTACTTTTCCTACATTTTATAAAGAGGAAAAAATTTGGAGGTCTTTACTCTGTTGTTTCAGAATGTTTTGCCCATCTTGTTTTGACAGAAATTGTACTATTACATATGATGTAAAATAAAAATACAATAATAGTGAGAAATAGAGCTTCAAATAACAGTAAGATACCTGGGAGGGATGTTTTCCAAACATTTTTCAATGAAAGGTAATTTTTTCCATTCAAAAATCGAATTGAATTTAGGAACTTCCCAAGATGCTGAGGCAATAAGAGACCTTAGTTTTGTCAGGGCCCAGGAATTCAGCTAGAAAGCTATCAAATCATTCTAAACACCTGTGAACATAACCAGAGACCTAAGAAAAGAATTGATGCAATTCCACAAATAGAAAAGTAACAACTTTCTATAAGAAACTAGGAGCTGGCTCCTGGAAAGAATTAATAAGATCAATATACCCCTGGCCAGACTTATCAAAAAGAAAAAAAGAAAGGACCCAGATAAACAAAATCATGAAGGAAAGAAGAGAGATCACAACCAACACTAAGGAAATATAAACAATTATAAGAACATATTATGAGCAAATATATGCCAACAAATTAGGCAATCCAGAAAAAAAAAATGCATGCATTCCTGGAAACATATAAACTACCAAAACTGAAATGGGAAGAAATAGAAAATTTGAGGGGTGGCTTGGGCTCTGTTAGATAAGCAACTGTCTTTGGCTCCAGTCATGATCCCATGGTCCTGAGATCAAGCCCCACATCAAGCTCCCTCCTCAGTGAGGAGCCTGTTTCTCCCCTCTGCTGCTCCCCCTGCCTGTGCTCTCCTTCTTGCTCTCTGTCAAATAAATAAATAAAATCTTAGAAAAAGAAAAAAGAAAGAAAGAAATAGAAGATTTGAACAGAACCCTAGCCATCAAGGAAATTGAAGGAGTAATCAAAAATCTCCCAACAAACAAGAGTCCAGGGTCAGACGGCTTCCCAAGGGAAATCTATCAAATATTTAAAGGAGAAAACTTCCAAACTCTTTCTATTAGACCAGCATTACCTTGATCCCAAAACCAGAAAAAGACCCCACCAAAATGGACAATTACAGACTAATACCCCTGGTAAATATGGATGCAAAAATTCTCACCAAAATACTAGCCAATAAGATCCAACAGTACATTAAAAGGATTACCCACCACGACCAAGTGGGATTTATTCCTGGGCAGCAAGGTTGGTTCAACATCCACAAATCAATCAATGTGATACACTACATAAATAAATGAAAGGGCCAGAACCATATGATCGCAATAGATGTAGAAAAGTATACAACAAAGTATAGCATTCTTTCTGATTAAAACTCTTTACAGTGTAGGAATAGAGGCTACGTACCTCAATATCATAAAAGCCATCTATGAAAAAGCCACAGTGGATATCATTCTCAATGGGGAAAAGTTGAGAGTTTTTCCCCTAAGGTCAGGAACATGGCAGGGATGTCCACTATCATGACTGCTGCTCAACACAGTACTAGAAGTCCTAGACTCAGCAATCAGACAACAAAAAGAAATAAAAGGCATCTGAATGGCAAAGAAGTCAACCCCTCACTCTTTGCACATGACATGATACTCTATATAAAAAGCCCAAGACTCCACTTCAGAATTGCCAGAATTCATACAAGATTTCATCAAATTGGCAGGATATAAAATCAATGCACAGAAACCAGTAGGATTTCCAAATACTAACAATGAGGCAGAAGAAAGAGAAATTAAGGAATTCATCCTATTTACAATTGCACTCAAAACCATAAGATACCTGTGAATAAACCTAACATAAACCTAACCAAAGATGCAAAGAATCTTTACTTAGAAAACCATAAAGTATTCATGAAAGAAATTGAGGAAGACACAAAGAAATGGAAAAACGTTCCAGGCTCATGGATTGGGAAAGCATATACTGTGAAAATGTCTGTGTCACCTACAACAATCTATACATTCAAAGCAATCCCTATTAAAATACCATTGACTTTCTTCACAGAGCTAGAACAAATACAAATTTGTATGGAACCAGAAAAGACCCTGAATAGCCAAAGTAATGTTGAAAAAGAAAATCAGAGCTGATGGCATCAAAATTCTGCACTTCAAGCTCTATTACAAAGTTATAATCATCAAGACAGTATGGTACTGGCACAAAAACAGATACATAGATCAATGGAACAGAAGAGTGAATCCAGAAATAGACTCTCACCTCTATGGTCAACTAATCTATGACAGAGCAGGAAAGAATGTCCAATGGAAAAAACCCAGTCTATTCAACAAATGGTGTTAAGAAAATTGGACAGCCACACGCAGAAGAATGAAACTGGATCATTTTCTTTCACTGTACACAAAAATAAACTCAAAATGTCTGAAAAACCTAAATGTGAGGCAGGAATCCATCAAAATCCTAGACCAGAACACAGGCAGTAACCTCTTTGACTTCAACTGCAGCAACTTCTTGCTAGACGCATCTCCAAAGGCAAGGAAAACAAAGGCAAAAATGAATTATTAAGACTTCATCAAATTACCAACAGACACACGAAAAAATGTTCAACACTAGGCATCAGGGAAATACAAATCAAAACCACTATGAGATACCACCTCACACAAGTCAGAATGGCTACAATTAACAAGTCGGGCAACTACAAATATTGGGGAGGATGCAGAGAAAGGGGAACCCTCCTGCATTGTTGGTGGGAATGCAAGCTGGTGCAGCCACTCTGGAAAACAGTATGGAGGGTTCTCTAAAAGTTGAAAATAGAGCTACCCTATGACCTAGCAATTGCACTACTGGATATCCACCCTAAAGATACAAATGTAGTTATTTGAAGGGACTCCAGCACCCCCATGTTTATAGCAGAAATGTCCACAATGGCCAAACTATGGAAAGGCCCCAGACATCCATCAACAGATGAATGGATAAAGAAGATGTGGTATTTATACATAATGGAATACTATTCACCCATCAAAAAAATGAAATCTTGCCATTTCAAGGATGTAGATGGAACTAGAGGGCATTATGCTAAGTAAAATAAGTCAATCAGAGAAAGATAATTATCATATGATCGCACTCATTGGTGGAATTTAAGAAACAAAACAGAGGAGCATAGGGGAAGGGAGGGAAAAATAAAAGAAAATGAAATCAGAGAGGGAGACAAACCATAAGAGATCTTTAATCATAGGAAACAAACTGAGGGTTGCTGGAGAGGAGGGGGTAGAAGAAGAGGGATAACTCGATGATGGATATTAAGGAGAGCATGTGCTATAATAAGCACTAGGGACTACATAAGACTGATGAATCACTGAACTCTACCTCTGAAACTATAATAATACACTATCTGTTAATTAGTTGGATTTAAATTTTTAAAAAAATTGAATATAGCTTATGATTCTCTGGATATCTCTCAAGATATAAGTGATTCAGTTTTCAGATTTTTAAATACTGAAACACTGTTTTATAGCAACAAAAATACCAGTATTTTGTTACTTATAACTAGCATAGTATATGTGTATCTGAACAGCTGTATTGCTAATAAATCACCCCTGTTTACCAAAAAACAAACAAACAAACAACAACAAAAAAAGGCAGTGATGGGATACACGCTAGGAGGGAGGGAGAATATACTTGTTGAATTCTTGAAACCCTTTTTGGTGAAGCTAAACTGAGGAATGACAGAAGACAAAACATGCAAGGACCGTGGGAAGTGAGTAAGGAGTCAGGAACTCGAGAAGTAAAAGAAGGACCACAGAGCCCATTATTCTATCGTGGGACATATCCGCCTAAGTTTAAAGATAAATAATTGACTGGAAAGATGTCTAAGGAAGATATGATTTTATTAAAATTTGACTCACTCCCAAAATTACACCTACTCTGAATTTTCTGATAGCTTTTGGACTGTTGAAAAGTAAACTGCAATAGAAAAAATGAAGGCAATTTAAGCTACTGCTCTTGTTAATAGGACAACCCCCCACAGTTCTGCAGTTAGCAAGCTATTATAGGCATTCATGTTTTATTTTAGTAATTACAGTATAATTCATGTTATTTCTAAAGCATGTTATGCTGATGATAGTACCAGCAACGGTGTCATTGTTACATGGGAGAAGACTGTTACTAATTATTTAATAATTCATTAACTGCAAAAACTAAAGGTTAGAACTCTAAGCTCCAAGTCTAGGAGTATTTTAGAAAATCTCATTTACTTTCGAATTAACCTGTGAAAACCTTAGCAATGCCACTATGCTAACGAACAAATGCACAGGCAGTGGTTAATTTAAACTCTTCAAATAGATTAGCCATGACTTAAAAGGTCCTGTGACACACAGGAACTGAGATATCAAATTCTAGACACCTTCATATAGTTGATACTCTTAGAGGTCCCACACAAGTACCCTTAATGGAACCAAAGCAGGCATCCCCCATCCTGCGAGACCGAGTGATGCCCAGAGGTAGGAGAACTCGGGTTTATTTTATCCCCGCGGACCCAGGTGAGCTTGTGCTCCAGGTTCAGGGCCTCGCAAGGCGGTTATAGTGTTTTTATAGGAGATTCCAAGCAGTCACGTTCCAAGGGCTATGCTGACTGCTGGTAGGTGGGTTTAAAGTGGAGGAGCGGGGGGCGCCTGGGTGGCTCAGTGGATTAAAGCCTCTGCCTTCGGCTCAGGTCATGATCCCAGAGTCTTGGGATGGAGCCCCACATCGGGCTCTCTACTCAGCAGGGAGCCTGCTTCCTCCTCTCTCTCTGCCTGCCTCTCTGCCTACTTGTGATCTCCGTCTGTCAAATAAATAAATAAACAAAATCTTAAAAAAAAAAAAAAAAGTGGAGGAGCGGGGTGGCGGGGAGGGGGTCTGCTTTAGGTGGGAACAGTAGTGCAAGGAGCCTGTGGCAGGAAACCTGTTCACAGATGCAGAAATGGCTGGCTATATCTTGCTCCCAGGAGGGCTTCTAGTTATATCTAGCTTATTCTTAGTAACTTTCCATCTTCTGGAGCCTCCTGGCCTGGGCCTGCTCTGGGTAATTTTTCTCTTCAATGGTACACAGCTGCCGCTTCTCCAGAGAATTCCTATTAGCTGAGCAGGAGCCCTTGCCCTACAGGAAAATCATGTTGCTCCTCATCCCTGTCGTGCACTTGTAGCTGGGGCCAGGACTGGTCGTGACAGATAAGGCTCTAAAAATGGCTGCTCCCTTTGCCTCCTGGAGTAATTCTCAGGTGCAGCTGGGGCTCCAGAACTCCCCTGCAATCAGGCTAAGGTTAAATTCACATTCTTGCTTCGAAGCTTCCCTAATCTTACTTTGCTTACTTCAGTTGCTTTCTCCTGAAGGACATCTTCAATCACTTGCACTTGAATCTCATCTCGGGCTTTCTTGCTAGGGAATCAGACCTAAGACAATTCATATCCCTGATTGAAGGTGATGGAAGAGATCTTACACTTCCAACACCTACGAGGTCCTATTCTGTACAAGTGGCACTGCTATTCTTCTCATTTCATATTGAAGAAAACAATCAGAATCCAAATCCCGTACTGTATCCACTAATTCATGTGATTTAATAGAAAAACTTCAAAATGCGAAATTTGAAAAATTTCATTATATAAAACCTCTCTCTAAATCTTCTTTGATTATGACACCAAATTTCTCAGAAGAGCAAATGGGGAACAAATAAATAGTGTTGCAGCACAGAAGGTAAGAGACATTCCGAAGTGAGACTGGTCTGTCACAACTCTGTGGCCGCAAGTAAGTTAATTACCTTTTCTGTATCTTAGTTTCTGCATTTGTAAAATAGAGATAAATAGAGTATCTTCCTCGGATTTATCTTTAAAATTCATGAGTCCATAAATGAATCTATAAAACTGATGACCTTTTAGAAAAGTATCACAAATCTGCTATATTTGGAGAGATAAAAGGCAGAATTATTTTCAGAAACACAGAAAATCAAAAGAACTACAAATTTTGTAACTGATGATTTCCTTGATTGTGAAAAACCCCAAAAGCTATTTTTTCATTTATTGCATGTGTTTGCTATATAAAGTCAGAAAGCTCTGGAATTTCCTCTCTACAGATCTAAAATCATTTTTATGGGGCACCTGGGTGGCTCAGTCGTTAAGCCTCTGACTTGGGCTTCGGTCATGATCCTGGAGTACTGGGATCGAGTCCCACATCTGCTCCCTGCCTGACAGGGAGTCCACTTCTCCTGACCTCTCTCCTCACATGCTCTCACTCTCTCATTCTTTCTCTCAAATAATAAAGAAAAGAAGGTAGGGTTTATTGTTTAAAAAATAAAATAAAATAAAATCAGTTTTATGTACAAAATAGTAGGGAGGCTTTACTCTATTAACTCACAGTTATTTAAAACAAGCAGGTTGCAGGGTTTGTGTGTCGTTGTTGTTATTGTTCTTGTTTCTCCTTTTCACTTCCTGAATATCCAGGAAAAGATCTGAGACCAAAATAATTTAAAAAAAAAAAAAAAATTTTTTTTAAGGCAATTTGGTTCACAGAAAATCAATGCTCTAAGAGCCTTACTTACTTTTGAAATCTGATCCCGTTTTAGATGAGTAAGAAATGAAAGGACTGAACTAAGGAACAAGGTCATCAACATTTAGTTTAAATCACTGTTGATCAAAATATTTCAAGAAATATAAAACAATCTAATTTTCCTTCAAGAAAAAGATCCATACACCACATCCTCTCCTTTAATTGCTTCTAATAACATCTTCAAAGCAAAATGTTTCATCTTCCTCTACATTTCACTCAAAACTGTCTGTACTCCAAGGGGTATAAAGTTTGAGCAAAAATGTGTAATTCAGATCAGGAATTTCCTAGATTATTGTCTTCTTGGGAAATACTGCATATTCATTGTATCCAGCAGCAATATTTAAAAACTGAAGGATCTTATGCTTCCAGAAATTGGATGTTTATTTTACTCATTCCTTAATCAGGTATTTAGGTAATTACTTCCCTCAGCCAGGCTATCACAGATGCAGCAGATATTGGCTAAGAATCTTCTAAGTGTATGGTACTTCCCTAGATATTGGTACAGTGACAGACAAGGCTCTTGTTTCTTGGAGCTTACATACCTAGTGTGGAAAATTTATATTGAACTAATAAATGATCAAACAACATAATTAAAGTTTGTGATCATTTCTATAAAGGGAATGAACTGTGTGTCATTTTAGAAGAAACTGGAAGGTCTGGACAGTTCTGAAAAGCAGCTTTAAAGAGTTACAGTTGGAAGACTGAAAATAAGTCAATCGGGAAGAGTTGGTAGAAGAGCTTCTGAGCAAAAGAGCCAGTGCGAAGGCTCTGAATACTAAAAGACTTGGAATGCTCATGGAAGTGACAGAATATTGTCACCACTCTTGAAGCACAACAAGTAGCAACACATAAAGCTGAAGAGTGAGACAGGATTTGGGTTATGCTGGTTCATGTAGTCTGGTAAGGGATTTTAATTTTATTGAAAGAATAATTGGCAACCACTGTGGTTTTAAGTAAGGAGTTACATAACTTAATTAAAAATTAAATTTATAAACTGACTTTTCTGTATCTAAATAGATTGAAAAATAATTTTAAAAAATAAGGAATATAAGTAGGAGGCTAGGGAAGAAATTTAGACAAGAGATGATGGCAGTGTGGAAGTGTAGTGGAAGAGGTGGAGAGAAGTAGACAGAAGTGACATATTTTGGCAGCTACATTTAAAGGCTTGTTGACATTTCAAATGTGGGTAGGTAGATGAGATAGGCAGAGGAATTATCTAGATTTTTAATTTAAGAATTGAATTAAAAATTCAATGAAGCCACTTCTGAAATGAAGATTAAGGGAAGTAGAGGCATACAGAGGAAGAAATAGAGAACCCCACTTTGGTCCTACTGAATCTGAGTGGTTCCAGCTTGATGTATAAGTGGTGATATCAAGTTGGCCTATGGAAATAAAAATATGACTATTGGGAGATAAACTAGATGAAAATATAGAATTAGAAGACATCAGTATATAGATGAATTTTAAAGCCATGGCAAAGAACAAAATCACCTAAGAAAAGAAATGTAAATATATGTATAAAAGAAAAAGAAGGTAAGTGAAGACTGTGTTTGAGGGAGGAATGGCCAACTTTGAATGTTTTTAGATGAACTTTAGTTAGAGAGGAGTAAGGATGTGAAGGTATCCATTATATTTGGAAAATAAGAATGTTTGGTTTTCCCTGACAGAAGCAGATTGAGAAAAATATAGAGATGAAAACCAAGATGGGATGGAGTAATGATAAATGAGAATTGAAGCAGTAGAGACGTAACAGTGTAAATAACATATTTGAACAATTTTGCTGGGAAAGGATGCAGAAAAAAAGGCTTGTGACTGAAAGGAAACATAGAGCAAATTAATGATTTCTCTTAAGATGGGAAATACTGGTATGTATTATAGGCTGTTAAAAAAGAAAGAGTAAAGAGATAAAGACTATTGATTCTGGAGAAAAATACTGGAAATTAGGAAAGAGCACAGTCTTTAAAAAGAAGTCAATGGAATCATGAGAAACAAAAAGACTTGGATTTCCTCTGAACAGAGTCATTTCTTCCATTTGAACAGCAAGGAACACAGAAAATACGTATAGGTAAAGGCTTTGACTTTAGGTTTGACTAATGGAAATGAGGAAGGTTACAGCTAGTGGCTGGAAGTCAGGAAATTTAGAAGGAGGAAAGCCTTGATAAGGAATGATGCTTTTTTGAAAAAGTATGGGTGGTCTAGAGAATGAGATAGATAGTGGTGATAAAATGATAACTAGAGAAGTTAGTGGCCCAGCTAATGGAAAATATTTGTAACTGGCCTTATTACTTCATTTTTGGTATTTGTCAAAAAAGGCAACTCCAAAAATAATGTGAAAGAACAAGAAATATCTCAAGGACGCTTAGAGTAGAATATGAAGGCTCTGGATTTCTTTTAAAAGGTCTTAAAATTTTAATTTATTATGATGCACTCTTAATCCTTTTGTTTTAATAGTGAAAGCATCCTTCCTCAAAATCTCCATAGAACACACTCCTTAAAATTTTTGAAATTCTGGTGAGCCTACCAGCTGAACTCTTCATCGCAAGTGTTTCCTTTTAGTAAAGACTTAAAATTTTTTCAAAAGTAATAATTTATCAATATGTCAGTTCCACTGTATTAGTACAAATAAGATAATTTGTTTATTTTTACTTTTTAAACATAATACACATTAAGAAAAAAGCTAAAATATAAATATATGACCAGATGAGTTATTATAATATGAATACACATATAGCCAACACTAGAGCAAAAGAGAAAAATATATTGCCAATCCTCCAACACTCCTTCCAGACAACAACACCTCTTCTCTCCCAAAGTTAACCTGACTTTATAGTTTTATTCTTATGGTATATCCTCAAGCTATATGGTTTTCCTCTGACTGTTTTGGACTTTATATGAATGGAATCATAAAGTACATGTGTAAGGGCCTATTCAGCCAGAGTGGCCTCACCCCAATTGAACAGCCATTTTCTTGCTTATGCAGTAGAACTTAAATTAAGTCCCCCCCCCCCCCGCCCCAGGGGAACTTACTTAAAAGCAAGTGGGGGAAACCCATCCCAGGTAACAAAGCCCAAATACAAGGGTGGGTCAGGTCAGGTGGAGAGAATAGCCTGAATGCAGGGATGAGTCAGGTCAGGTGGAGACATCCAATCGATAAAGCACCATACTGTCTCCCTAGCTACCAAGGAGTGTGGGCCCCGCCTTTTGGGTGCCCTGTGGGCACCAATTCTGACCAAGGTGATAGGGTAGTTCAAATAGCTACTATGGGATGAATTGTAATTGAATTGGCCACCCGTGTGTGTGTGACCTAGCATGACTGTGCAGCTTTCTTTGTGTGTTGCAATCTCATTCGCCACCTGTGTGTGGCCAGGCCCAACCACATGGCCTTTGCTCTATAAAAGTTAGTCTGTGAGGCAGGGAGGGGTCACCCTCTCTGTAAGGGGTGGCCCCGACCGGTCTGTTTGAGGGTCGGTTTGATTCTTGATGCTTGGTGCGAAATGAAGCTTTGCTTGACCTTCGCTTTGTATCAGTCTCGCTCCTTTGACCATGGACCCATTGTTGGGGGACCCAACATGTGTTCTTTTATATCTGAGTTATTTTGTTCAAACCTATTCTTATTGACCATCCTTGTTAGTTCTGTGTATCTATAGCTAACGCAGTTTCATAGCTATAAGGTACTCTAAATGTATACATTTTTTTAAATTTTTTTAATTTTTTTGTTATTTTTTTTAAAATATTTTATTTATTTATTTTACAGAGAGAGATCACAAGTAGGCAGAGAGGCAGGCAGAGAGAGGAGGAAGCAGGCTCCCTGCTGAGCAGAGAGCCCGATGCGGGACTCGATCCCAGGACCCTGAGATCATGACCTGAGCCGAAGGCAGCGGCCTAACCCACTGAGCCACCCAGGTGCCCTGTATACATTTTTTATTTAACCATTCCACCATAATACAAGACATTTCCAGTTTGGAGCTATTACAGAGAAAAAAAAATGCTATGAACATTCTTGACCACACACATTCTGGTGAAACTAAGCACTCATTTTAGTAGTGTGTAAAATAAGTAAGACTGCTCATCAAAGGGTTTAAACATCTTTAGTAGATACCATCAAACTGATTTCAGTATAATTGATTTACATTTCCACTACCTTTTTAATCAGAACTCCTATTGTTCAATGCTTGATATTCTTGCCAACACCTGATAATATCTAGCATTTTTATTTTTAACCAAATCTGTTGTGTGTGTAATAGTACCTCATTGTTTTAACTTGTATTTCCCTGATTACTACTGAAGTGTGGGAAGAGCAGGGTGAGAGAGGGGAGATTGCTACTGGTATCTAATTGCCAGAGAACAGAGATGCTGCTAAAGACCCCATTGTAGACAGAACAGCTCCTATAATTATCTGGTCCCAAATGTCAATAGTGCTGAGGTTGAGAAACTCTGACTTAGAGGAGACCCTAAAATTTCCGAACTAGTAGAATCTGACCCTAAAATTTCTATGCTACTAAAAGCTGTGCACAGGGATGACACCGAGTGTGCTATTTTGGTTTAGAAAGAAAATTCATTGATCAAAGAAAATGAAATGTCAGAGCTGGCAGGAACTTTAGAAATCATCTAATTCAGCCTTCTTATTTGATGGTTAAGGAAACATGAAGCTTAAAAATGATTAAGTTATTTGCCCACTTAGATCTCAGCTTCCTTCCTTATGATAATGCCTTCCATTTCTAGAGCTGTGTTAGCATCTTATGTCACTACAGTTCAATTTACTAGACAGCTTTCTGTTTCAGAGAAAGAAACGTGCTCCTTTTCTACATAATAAAATCCTCACTGGAAATCAAGAGAAAACAAATACTGAGTTGATCTTCAGTAAATATTGCTGATGATTATGAAAATGAACCATCACCGCTGAGTAAAACAAATCCACCTGCATTCTTATTCACCAGATTTGAGTTAAGTGTAAAAAAAAAAAAAAAACAGACATTGACCTCAATGATACGCAAATGGTAATCCAGCTTCATTTTGTGACAGCCAAAAAAAATATTCACTCCCAGTGTGGACTTAATCACCTGTGTTCATTTTCAGTATTCTCTAAAGGATCTCAAATTTTATTTCTAAGGACTGACTAGATACCTAGAATACGTATAAACTAGTTTAATATTTATTAGAAATATAAAGTAAAATGATATCCAAAAAAAGTCCGTACTTGAACTATTTCTATGTAATTGCTGGTAACCTCAAATGGAAACCTTTTTGGGAAGAATTCTCACATCATTCAATGCATTTTAGGTTTTTTAGAAGTTTTCTGTTTCCAAGAGGTCCATCTGCATTAATGGCTTTTATGTGGTAATTTAAACTGCCATTAAAACTCAGAATGGAATGATAGGATTCCATTTGACCCCGGATAAAACACATTCTTCCATTCTGACCTTGTTTTTGGCAACTTTTCAGTAAAGCCTGACTGAATCATAAGCTTCTGACCCAGCTCAAAGATGCCCTTGAATCCTGATATTTTTAGGAAACATTTTATACAGCAATATGCCCTTTAAATGTTATTTTCTAAAAGGGAGAAATCAATGTGACCTCCAAAATATTTTGTTAACAGTTAAATCAAAATTATATATATTTGAAATGAGCTGACCTATATTCACTTCATTTTTCTACATGACACTAGCCCTAGATGCAGAAATCTGTTTGAAAGTGCTTATCTAGTGTAAATTTATACTAACTACAACCCACCCTAAGGGTTTGTTTATTTTAATCGGTGTGATCAGTAGCCCTTTCTTGCTGTCTGTCCAGAGAGCAGCTTGCAGTTATTATTTCCACCACTGAGATCTGACACTGTATATCGTCTAAATGGGACAGATGGAGCTTGTCTAAGGTTGTGTTTCATCAGCCATATCGTTGGCAGGCGTCCCACAGACATCAGAGTAAGGCAGACTGAAGCCCGATCTGTTATTTATTAAAAAAAAAAAAAAAAAGATTTAATATTAAATTGCAAAATGCTATTGACACAATTATAGGAGAGAAGTTAATAGTGTCAGATTCAGTAACATGAAAGTTTCTCTGACATCATAAAGCCATCACCAACCACTTTATTCATGTATCAACATCTTATAAGAAAAATAATAGGAGAGGGAAGCCCTTCCTTCCTCCAAATAACTAAGAAAGCACTGGAGAAGCTAACTGTGGTAGTGTTCCTGCCCTGACTCTTGGAAGAGCAAGTCAGGCTTGAAAATGATGACTTCTCCGCAGATGAGACAACTTTCAGTAAGTGGATCCACTGGTTCTTGAGTATTAAATCTCACAGACTGACTGAGAGCTAGAGATGAATAGTGACAATGGCCACACTATTCTACAGAGATGTTTTATTAGCTCTAGTTTTCTGCTTCTAATTTTTCATGGAAGGATGTGTTTTCAACTTCAGTGTAAAAATTAAAAGGTCAGAGGAATTTCCAGACAAAGATGAAGTTACTACCAATATTGTGCAAAGCAATGGATCGTGGGATAGGAAAGATATAAAAGCAAACTTTAGCCCCCTGAAGCTCGGCTACATCACTCCCCACCCCGCAACCCTCAGTTTATTATGTTTGCCATTGGATATACTTCTTCAACTCCAAAAATCCCATGTTATTAATTTGCTGCCTCATTCTATTTGGCACTTAACTCGGGTTCTGTTTAGTGCATGTTTTCCAGGAATGTATCTTTTGTCTCTTTAAAGAGTAATAAATCCTGGGGACGCCTGGGTGGCTCAGTGGGTTAAAGCCTCTGCCTTCAGCTCAGGTCATGATGCCAGGGTCCTGGGATGGAGCCCGGCATCGGCAATGGGCTCTCTGCTCAGCGGGGAGCCTGCTTCCTCCTCTCTCTCTCTGCCGGCTTCTCTGCCTACTTGTGATCTCTGTCTGTCAAATAAATAAATTAAAATGTTAAAAAAAAAAAAAAAAGAGTAAATCCCTTTGAGGTAAATACTCTATTTAATAGTATGTGATCTCTAAAGCACCAAGTAGAGAAATGAGCAAAGTGGTCACTATTTAAAAAAAAAATACCTATAAAACCAATGAAAACTGAATGATTGAATTGCTTAAGAGCAGTGCTTAAGCAAATGTTTAAAACACATCAACATATTAATAGATCTGAGTGCTATTAGGTAAAATAAAAACCCATTTATAAAAAAGCACGTATTTCTCCCACAGTCTCTTCTATTCTTGCCTTCTATTATAGTATGTATTGAATGCCAAAAGCGTTCCAAAAAGAAGGGTAAGTGAGACCAAAATAAAAATAGAAAATACTAGTACAGTTTGACATACATGCATAGGTAAGGGTTTATACCATGTACAAGAGTGGCATGAAGGAGGCAGTGATCAGTTTTTTCAGATGAATCAAAGAGGAAGAACTTGATCTGGATCTTGAGGCATGAGTAGAAATTCAGTTACTATGTGGGAGAATCTAAGTGTGGTAACTATTTTCTGGCTCTGCGAACCGCCATAGGTACTAAGACAGAGAGGCATTAATGATTACTGCAAATTAATGAGAATGTTTAAGAATCAAACATTAATTGAACTCATAACGTATAGAATGTAAGTACATTTACAGGTACAAAGTAAGCATGACTTTATGTAATAAACTTATTCACACATGAGGTAAATTGTGGCTAGTGTTCTTAAAGTGAAGAAAAGCTGCTCAGTGAGGGTGTATAGCACTATCTAATATCCTGATTCCAATCGGAGTCTGTCATCAGACAAACGTAGGTCCCCAAATATTAACCTTAATACATTCATTTTCTTATTATGTGGTTTGAACTTTCTGGCATTAGTCATTTTACACAGCTGGAATCAATGAAAATATTTTACTAAACTATATTTTACTATTTATTGAATTCACCAAGATAATAATCTACTGAATAATTCAAAGTCAAGCAAATAATATAGCTATCAATATATCAGTATCTGCTAAAAGAATCTATCTCTAGTATTGGGTCATATCGTGCAAGAACAACTTTCAGAAACACGTATTCAGTAAGGAAACACCTAAGAAGCTTAAATTGGAATCCATTTCTAGACAAACATAGTTGAGCTTATGTGAACTGCAATCAATCAGCAATAGCAAAAAATATATATAATCCACCAAAGATTTATTGGCATAATCTCCTATGGTACATCTGGTGCCTTTAGATAGCTAATAGAACCGATTTACCAGGAATGACATGTCAAAGCCTTAAGAGAAAATGACTCCTGCCAGATGCCACCTATAATCACTTTCTGCTGGTTCTAATACCTGTCTCTCTCGGGATGGCCTCGATCCATTCTGGCAGACACAACACAGAGAACAATGTCAGGAGACGTTAGGAATGAATGAGAAGTGTAAATGACAAAAATGTGCTGTGGGGTAGGTCACACCGCAAACTCACTACGCAGCGGTTTAAAAGCAGTGACACTTTGGTTCCATTTCATTTAAATGTCACCCAAACCGTTTTAAGTATTTCATAATAAGAATTACTTTTTTTTAAGCTTTTATTTATTGATTTGACAGACGGAGATCACAAGTAGGCAGAGAGGCAGGCAGAGAGAGAGGAAGGGAAGCAGGCCTCCTGCTGAGCAGAGAGCCCGATGCGGGACTCGATCCTAGGATCCTGAGATCATGACCCAAGCCGAAGGCAGAGGCAAAACCCACTGAGCCACCCAGGCACCCCAAGAATGACTTTTTTTTTTTTTTTAAGATTTTATTTATTTGACAGACATCACAAGTAGGCGGAGAGGCAGGCAGAGAGAGAGGGGGAAGCAGGCTCCCCGCTGAGCAGAGAGCCCGATGCAGGGCTCCATCCCAGGACCCTGAGATCATGACCTGAGCTGAAGGCAGAGGCTTTAGCCCACTGAGCCACCAGGCGCCCCCCAAGAATGACTTTTTAATAAGAGATTTTAAAATCCTACATTCAGGCTTAGGGTTTGTGGCCTTCAGAGCGAGATACTTTGTCCCTGCCTTTCATCCCTCTTATTCTTTTATTATTACAACAGGAGTTACTGTGCTCTGTGCCCAGTATGTGGTAACCACTTTCCTGGCGCATTTGAGGGATACACAGATAAAGATACTGACCTCATGGAGCTTGACTTAAATGAACACACATGCACCCAGAGAAATGGGAAGAACGCTACTAGTCACCTGTCCCAGGGAATTCTTTCTGGAACATTTCCAGTTGTAAACAATGACAGTGAGAATGCCACAGCCAAGTCTTCATTTCCTGGTATCTGTTTGCTTTTCTTCAAAGGCTCTAATTTCTGACTTCTATTCCTGTTTTCTTAATATGCTTTGAAAATCTCTTTGAAATAATTCCATCAGCAGTGAGTATTGTTTCTCCAAATTAAAAGGACAATGAATCCCAGACCCTGGAGATATATCTGTATTTGAGTGTGTTGTCTTAATCATGATGTTTTTGCTTTCCTCTAGACACTGATTCTCAGGTTTATTTTTTGACAACTACCCTGATAAAATTCATTAGAGTATAAAGCTCCAAATGTAATATTTTGAAAGAATTTATTAAGCAAAATATAATTAAACCTCAAAGGAGAAAAAATTTTTTACACTTATGACAAAGGCTCTTTTATCTTTTTTATACTTTATTCATTCATTAGCCTCCAATCATACCAATGTGTGTTGAAAGATTAGCTCATGGGACAAGAAACACTATTTCATCCCTGTGCTGTTCAGCATCTAGATCACACTTGGCACTCCACAAGCACCAACTGGTCTACTTTAATAAGCCTTAAAAAAAAAAAAAATAAAGACATCATATATACTCCACTGGGTGAGACTATATTCTCTTCAGATTCAATTGCAACAATACTGGGACCTGTTGAATCGATGAGATGTTCTCTTCCTGACAGCAAAATTCTCAAGTTGGGCATTGTTTGGCTTTACAATAAAGATTTATTAAGTAGTAGAAAAAGATTCTATTATAAGGAGCGCAATCCAAGAGCTAGGTAGTTCTCAAAATGACTAATTTATCGAATGATAATGACTCAATTTTTCTTTCCCATGTGAGTTCAGAAGCAGACTGCTTTTATAAGTACTAACAAGGGCCTCATATTTCAGTCTTTCAGAGTTCTTTATAATGCCTTTAAAACCCTTCTTATGACCATTCTGCTGACTGGGATGAGAGTCAAGGAAAAACAAAACAAAACAAAACACCACCTCACTCCCACCATAAATACTCTGTTTTTTTTTTTTTATTTGATTGTTATTTTAATTTTCACAGTCCCTCTTTCTTGGTCATTCCATGTACACAAATCATTAGCTGAGCTTCCTATCTTTCAGGACTTTGTCTCAGGAGTGAGCACAGAACTCCCAAGCTGGACACAAATGCCAAGCCCAGCACGTCTGTCAGTATCCCCTGAGATAAGACATGAGAGAGGAACATATGACAAGGATTATCAGATTTTGTTCATCTGCATCTGAGATACTGCTCTTCACAAGCAAGCCCATAATTTTACAATGTTTCTTAGATCGAAGATTGCACACATCAAAATGATTTTAATAACATAATGCTTAGGCAGAGCCTTTCTGGAAAAAAAACACATTCTGGTATCCCATTAAAAAAATGAAAAAAAGTCATTTTAAGGTTACAAAAGAATATCTGGGATAAGGAAATCACTGTGCAATGAGAGCCTTTATCATTATGCTTGCATCATTTAACTTTATCATTAGGAGTGCCTGTTGGTGATTTATATTATTTGAGTTTTACATAATAGATTTAAATAAAACACAAATACCATTGCACGTGAGTTTTAGTTTCGAATTCATTGTGTGACAGTACATAGAGCAAGCATACTTTGGAGTCAGACAGACCTGAGTAGTTCCATTTCCTCCACTTAGTAGTTATAAAACCTTAAGGAAATCACCATCTAGTCCCTATCTGAAGGGATGTTGAGGATTAAATGGGAGAACATACGTTAAACCCTCAGTACTGTGCTTAAATAGATTCACAACATAGCAGAATGTGTGTGCTTGCTTGTATATGTGCAGGTATGTGCCTGCACATAGGGCAGGCGGCAGCATCTTTGTGACAAGAAATACCGTATTTTTAAACCTGGAGGAAGCAAGGAATGCAAGCAGTCTCCAACTTACTAATTGAATATATTCTACAAATTGTTATATTAGAAACAACAAATTGCAACAAACTTAGTGGCTTTAAACAATATAAATGCATTGCCTTGTAGTTCTAGAGATCAAAAGTCTGAAATGGGTATCAGTGAGCTAAAATCAGGGTGTGGACAGGGCTGTGTTCCTTTCTGAAGGCTCTAGAGGAGAATCTGTTTCCTTTTCCAGCTTCTAGATCCCACCAACGTGCCTTAGCTCCTGGGTCCCTTCCTCTATCTTCAAAAGAGGAACATCGCATCTTTTTTGACTCACTTGGGTTATCACATCCCCCTCTGACCACAGCCTCTGATTTAGCTGGGAAAGGTGTTTTACTTTCAGAGACTGAAGACTAGATTAGGCCCACGTGGATCATCCAGGATCATCTCCCTATCTCTGCCTCCTTCGCCTTAACCACATCTGCTGAGTCCCTTTTGCCATATAAGGTAATATATTTACAGCTTCTGAGGATTAGGCTGTGGACACCTTTGGGATGTCATTCTGCCACATAGTTGTGAGTGATACCTGATTAAAATCCATGTGAAATCTGCCCACAGCTTAATTCACAAAATATTTAAATCATAATGTAGCTCAACTATAAAAATGCACTAAATGAACAAACAGGGAAAGTATAGTGCCAAAAGATGTTTGCCAAATTTACCTTTAAGAATTGTTGCAAAATTCAGCAACTTTAAATCCTTGAGCTGAACAATCAGGATTGGGGCGAAGAGAATAGAGGAAGTATGGAATTTAGGTACTAAGGCATAAAGAGTTGTGGTGCTTAATTTTATGAACCAACTAGACTGGGTTAAAGGATGCCCAGATAGTTGATAAAGTGTTATTTCTGAGTTGTCTGTGAAGGTGTTTCCGGGAGAGATTAGCATTTGAATTAGTAAACTCAGTAATCCCTTGAGGGCTTGAATAGATAAAAAGGCAAAAGAAAGGTGAATTCTCTCTCTCTCTCTCTCTCTCTCTCTCTCTTCTTGAGCCAAGACATCCATATTCTCCTGCCCTTGGACATCAGAGTTCCTGGTTCTCTGACCTTCAGACTCTAGAGCTTACACCAGCAGCCCCCACCAGAACCGTTCTCAAGCCTTGAGCTCAGACTGAACTAGATCACTAGCTTTCCTAGTTCTCCAGATTGCAGATGGCCGAGTGTGGGACTTCTCAGCCTCCATTATCTTGTGAGCCAATGCCCGTAATGAATTTCCTCTTGTATCTCTATATATCCTATTGATTCTTTTTCTCTGGAGAGCCCTGACTACTATAAAAGCTTCAATTCTTGCCTATAGTGACCTCGTCATTAGCCCTTGATAAGTCTCCCTCTGCCCCAATAGGTGGCAGGACAACAGGCTTCCATCAGCTCTATCACTGTCTGCTTTCTGCCAAAAGCTTCCCTATTAGCTCTCTAGTTTAAGCCCAGAATATTAACTCACAGCTCATCCCTGAAGCTCCTGTACTTGAAATCCACTCTGAGTTTTCATTATGAGGAGAAAAGAGAAAACTCCAGATTCAAAAGCCTTCTCAGCACGCCTCCTCCTCTGCTCTCTTCTCATCTTGTTTTTATTCCTTTCTATTACTCCTGCCTTCAGGAAACACATCCCTTTCCCAAGGGAAATTTAAGAATCAGGACCTTGAGTGAATGAGTTTTCCCAGGCAGGGGGGTTCAGGGAGAATAAAGGGGATTCCGTGGGATGGAGACTAGTGGTGTCAATGAGCTATGTAGCATTGTTGATGGTTTCTTGGTGATCAGCCTTGCATAAAAAAATGATCATAAATCTGGTATAAACTTGTCTGTTATTACAGACAGTATTTGTATCATTTTTATAGACAATACAGGCTAGAAAAAATAACCTGTATTTCATCATCACAGTATTTAAAGTGGAAACATATTAACAGAGTCTACCTTTTCCCTTATTGGGTAACACAGGAGCTCTAGCTTCTTCTCAACAGTAGTTTCTGAGATTCTGCAATCTATGTTACACAGTTGCTGATCACAAGCCCTCTCTACCACAAAAGCGTCAGTGATGATAACTCCAACTTGTCCTTGTGTCTTCCACTGCCCTGATGTAGGGCAAAGGTACCTTCATGCTACCTTGAGCATCACCTCTGAATCATCTCTTGGCTGACTCTGAGGTCTTCCCATAAAGCACTTCCAGGTCTGCTACAGCAGACCCTTCAAATTCCTGAAGTAGCCTGCTTTCTCAGGTGCAAAGAAGCCTCACTGCATCCTCACAGAGTGGAAAAGAAAAAGTTTAACAAAAGTTTCTACCTTAGGGGCGCCTGGGTGGCTCAGTGGGTTAAAGCCTCTGCCTTTAGCTCGGGTCATGATCCCAGGGTCCTGGGATCGAGCCCCACATCAGGCCCCCTGCTCGGCCAGGAGCCTGCTTCCTCCTCTCTCTGCCTGCCTCTACTTGTGATCTCTATCTGCCAAATAAATAAAATAATTAAAAAAAAAAAAAAAGTTTCTACCTTACCATGACTCACACATCATTACCCAGTGCAGGGGTTCTTTTGCAACAAGCAGCTCAGGTTTCCCTGGTGATTAGGCCTTTCAGCTCCCACTTAAAGCAGTTCTCTCTACAGGGTGAGAATTTGGGGATGAACTTCTCTGTTGAGCTCCCAAACGCCCCCTCCTTGGATACTTGTAAGCCTTTCTTTGGAATATCCTCATGTAAATTCGATTCTGGGTGAAACACGTCTGATTATGTTGGGAACAGCTTAGATAAAAGCTAAAACTCCCAACACACAAAGGAAGTATCAGATAAAAAATAAGAAAGAATACTTTGGAAGTGTCTCCTGGCTTTATACGAAGTGGAGGTGTTACAACACTAAATGATACAAAGTGGCATCATATGCAGGATGGTAGTGATGTCTTTGGTGGTGATAAGAGTTGGCAATGTTTATCACCAGTTGGATTCCCATTTTGTAGTGACTTGTCACTATAATAATCTGCTTAATTTGAAACATGAAGGTTCTTTGAGTGTTGTGGTTACAATCCAATTCTTTTTGTAGGCTGTAATGTAATCCTCTTGCTAATTGACTGCATTCACTTACACTCAAATAAATGTGTACCAATAACAATAATAGGAAGCACATACTCTTGAGGCCCTTAGGAATCAAAAAAGAAAAAGATGTATAATCTCTGCCCTCAAGAAGGCCATCATTTTATAAGGAACCATATTCATAAAACATACTAAGTTGAACTACTTTAAAGATGTCAGCGTTTAATTACATTAACAAATAGAACTTGAAATTGAAAAGCATTTTACAAATACATTGTTAGATTAATAAGATGAACTTTTTCAAGCAATTAATGTGAATATTCTTTTTAAAGAGAAGTAAAAGTAACAGAAGCAGATAAAGTTTAACCAGAAACTTACTTGAGACTCTTGAAGACAAGGACAGATTCGTGTGCAAGTTCAGATGTGCTTACAAGCACTGGCCAGCATATAAGTTCTTGGATTTGTTTACAAAAAGATCCAGCTGTGTAGTGGAGAATTCACTTCTTGCCACAGAGAGATCTGACATTTGCCTTGGACTACTGCTGAGAGGTGATCTCTAGGCCCCCGGAATGTCCTGCCTGATAAGAATGTTTCTGTCTGCCTGGCTGCTCTCACTGCTTAGACAGTCCTACAATGTGACTTATGATAGGGGCTTTGGAATATGCCGTTTCAGTTGTGATCTCCAGAGGCACTAGAGACTTAACCTCAAGGAGGGGCTGGAAACTAAAGGTCAACCACACAAGCAACATATGCTCCAACCCCAATAGAAATTCAGAACACCAGAGGCTTAGGTAAGAGTACCTAGTTCACAGTACCAAGTATTGTAGCCAAGAAGAGGTAATATATCCAGGAATCCACAGGAAGAGGGCAACAAAAACTCTGTATTTCCTTTCAGGACTTCACCCTCTGTAGTCCTTCCTTCAGTCAGTTTTGATTTGTATCACTTATTATAATAAAACTTTAATTGTAAGCTTAACCCTTTCCTGAGTTCTGTGTGTTATTGCAGCAAATTATCAAAACTGATAGAGTAGTGGAAACTCACAAATTTATAGCCAGCTGGTCAGAAGCTAGGATGACCTATGGACCCATAAACTTGTGGCTACTGTCCATAGCGGGGCCAGTCTGGGGGAAGACTATGCCCTTAACCTGTGAGGTGTGGCTCAGCGCTAGCAGTTGGTTTCAAAAGTCATTATACCTGCATTGTTTTCCTTTATGATCCATAAACAAGATAAAGGGCAAATAGGAACTGGGTAGAACAATAAGTCATTCCAATTTTCATAAGAATTATTGAGAGTTAAGAGGAGAAAATTAGTTCCCCAATTATGATTGTGACTTCTCCTTCATTGTAAGGTACTTCAGGCAATTAGGATTAACATGTGAGGGGAAAAACTCCAGCTCCTTATTAAATTCTTTAATAGACCTCCAGTAAGCCAATCTGAAGTATGAGGACTGGAGTAATCAGCAAGGTGAGGCACTCTTACTCAGAATTATTTCACCAGTCCCAATTACAGTACTACACATGGCAGATTACGGCGTGGGAAGAAAATTTTCTAAATTATTTTATTTCCTCATTAGCATTTAAACAATCAAGCCTGAGATATCTATGTACATAGAATTCTCCCTAAAGAAATCTCCCAAGGTTACTCACCCATAAAAAAAGAATGAAATCTTGCCATTTGTGATAACATAGATGGAACCTAGAGGGTATTATGCTAACTGAAATGAGTCAGTCAGAAAAAGTCAAATCCTGTATGATTCACTTATCGGTGGAATCTAAAAACAAAACAAATGAACAAACAAAATGAAACAGAAACAGACTCATAAATATAGAGAAAGAACTGATGGTTGCCAGAAGGGAGGGGAACAGGGAGATGGACAAAATAGGTGAAGGCAATTAAGAGGTTAAAAAAGAAAGAAATCTCCCAAGGTAAACAAACCCCTTTGACCTGTCTATTTCAAGCTTTGGGTTTACAGAGAGAGAGGGAAAAAAAAGAAATTCACATGTATCCTGTATTCCCATTTTATCTGTATCCCAACATCCCCATTTCAAGACCAGCTAAGTGAAGTTGTATTGGAGCAGTATGGATGTGAAGAGCAAAGATAATGCATTCGTTTTCCATCCTCACCTCACCTCTGTCTTCTTTCTCCCCGTATATCCTCAAAGAGATTATATTTCAGATTGCCTCCTCACCTAGATGGAGTAAAGAACTATCAGTTTAGTTATTGTAGTCTGGTCATTGAATCCAGATTGACAGTCCAGATTTTTACCTTTCTGTGTCACCGTTCAGGATATGTGAGTAGAGGGGACCCAGAAATAGTGGAGAAACCAGGTGGAGGACTTACTAAAAGAACAGATGGCTGTGTATTGAGAACTACAGAGAAGATCACCCACATCAGGACTGAATGAAGTTCACAGCCAGGCACATTCAAGGAGTCTCCAAGTCCTACTGGAGACAAAATGAAATCTGCTGAGCTAGACAATGCCTTAGGATTATCATCAAGTCCAAAGCCTACAAGGAGTCGGTTTTAATTTCATGACCAGTAGATGGCTCAGTCATAAAGTAGGCAAGAAACATCTCCTAAAGGTCAAAGGAATGAGGGGTCACTCTACCTAGTAACTCATCTCTTCCATGCTAAGATCACCCAAACCCCAAACAAAACCTCCTTAATTACAGATGGTGTTGGAGAATATCAACTTTTGAAGAATCTGATATTATCTGAAGATATTATTTAAAATATTAGATTGGGCTATGACTTAAACAGAGTAGGAAATTTAAATTTTCTTTCAGTATTAATGAGTGAGAAGGGCTTAGAAAAGGAAGAAGAATTAATTGTTCATACCCCAAATAAAGATATGATATTTTTCTCTACTATCGTATTGCAGATTGAGTTTAATTTTGCAACCCACCAAACAAATAAATTATTAATTTTGCATCTCCAGCTGTGTTCAATATAAAGATCCATACCAAATACACACATATAAATTATTTGGAGAGGAAAAGATAGATAAATGATTGATTGATTGATTGATTGATAAATACATGATGGATAGATGATAGAAGAAAAGTAAAGACGGGTAAAAAAAAAGTTTCATGAGAATTTCTCATTCTAACTAGTTTTCAAGACTAGTAAACTATTTGAGTCACCATAAAGGACTTATTTCTAATTCAGTCCAAGAGAGTTTAACTGCAACAAGCATAGCTTTGGTGCTCGCAAGTGGATATGAAACAGGACTTCAGATCTACTGAAAATGGGTACCACCATCCTATGATACTAGAAACAGCTCATTATAATATCATGAGGGCAATAAACATAGGCAAACTTAACTGCAACTGGTAAATTATAGGTTGAATACCATCTTACCCTCGCTATACATGTACCAGCTAAACATTAATTTAATCTACCAAAGAACACTCTTGTATTCAAATACCCATTTTTCCTAGGAAAATGAATTCAGTCTTGGAAACCTAGTATTTTTGACCAAAAACAAACTATTGTTTATTTTCATGAAGTGAATATTTGAGTGATTCTTTCAAGTGATTTCTTGTCCAGAAGGTAAATCCTACTGAATTCTACAACTGTCAGATATCCCTCACTTTCTTGATTATGTGATGTTTGCAATCTAGGAAAACCCTTAGGGGAGGTTTTGATATACTTGGCTCTTTGGGGTCTATAATAAAACATTATTTTTCATGGTCCCTGAACCATGGGGACAGTGGTTTTGTTAGCAACCAACTCATCTATGTGTCAAAATCCACCTTACCTGGTAAGCTAACAATGGATATCTATTTATGGAAGTGGAAAACTCCTATATGCAGAGTTTATAAAAATAAGCACAGATATAATCTGACCATTTTTAAAAGATTCAGAGTTCACATATCAAAAAACTCAAAGCAATGTCTAAAGAGAACACCCCAAAACAGACTCTGAGGTAACTTTCAGGGAATAATATTTAGGAAAAAGCAAATGCCTCTGCTCAGTCATACTGGGATGTTACCACAAGAAACTTGGTAGACATCCCTGATATTTAAAAAAATTGTTGAAATGTAGATGCATTTTTTTAAGTTTCCTAATATTCTGTGAGCAGAATTTTGAAGTGAATCTGACACAAAAGTAGAAAAAAAAAAAAACTGTGGTACTTTTACTGGGTAGAAATAAACATTTTCATTTTTTTTTTTTACAGGTTTTATTGATTTATTTGACAGCAATCACAAGCAGGCAGAGAGGCAGGCAGAGGGAGAGGGAGAGGGAAGCAGGCTCTCTACTGAGCTGAGAGCCCAATGTGGGACTCGATCCCAGGACCCTGAACATTTTCATTTTTATTGTGTCTCCATAAATACTCATTTTTTTGGAGGGTAGATGGCTCAGAAATGTAGCTCTCACAAACTGATTTCAAATTTTCTCCACCTGTGACCTTAAAATGCCCAGGAGAAACTAAATAGAATTAAGGCTCTGTTCTATTTATCTTCCTCTCACTTCAGCTTCTCTAAGCTACCTATCTCAAATGGGCATACAAGTGGGAGGTGACAACCATACCTACCTAAAAGGAGAATAGCTCTGGTGAGGAGCATAGTAACTCACAAACCCGGGTTTCATTCCTGGTAAGAAATTACAAGGGACCCCTGAGCACATACTGCTGGAGAACCCAAAGCTCTGAGTAAAAGTAGCCTTTTTTCCTGGCTTCACCTACAATTGCCCATTGGTACCTTGTTCAAAGAATAAAATGTAATTCTCTTGGACAGACTTCAAAGCAGTTTGATCATTAATCTGATAGGCCCATTTGAGCCTAATGAAAATTGCCTTTTCCTAAAATTCAGTTTGAGACTGTACAATTTTAAAATCAAAGATTTTAAGTAAATAGTATATACCGAACACATAGGTTATATGGAGTTTATGTAAATTATCTCATTAAATTTTCATTCAATGGAATGTGCACTATGACTATCTCTAGGCACAGATAAGGAAACCAAAGTTTAGAAATGTTGAGTACTAGTCTCTCCAGCCCCTACTGACGCAGGACTAGAGCTGATGTGCCTGATCCTATTTAACCACTACCATAAAGATCTAAGGCAAAGAAACGAAATTAGTAAATTCCGTTAAAATAATCATTTTTTAACTTAGTTACTAGAAAAGGGGGAGGGGGTAGCAGGGAAAGAGAAGGAGTATTGGGGGAAAAAAAGAATTTATTGGAAAATATAAACATTATTATAAAAAAGACATTTAAACTAATGTTTTTTTTACAATCTGGTTACAGTGCAGTTAACATCCTTCTATCACGTAATTTGCAAGAGTTGGTTCACTTTAAAACCTGAGCTGTTTCTTCTTACTCTTTCTTTCTTGAGAAATAATTGTACATCATGCTTATATTGAACATTTATACACCACAACTGGACACCACACAAAAGAAGAGAACAAGACAGTGTTCTAAATCAAAAACTCCTTTTTGTGAATCAGTAAAACATTCAGCTATGATCAGGATTAATACTTTAATTTTTATCATAAGTTTGTATTTGTGGGCTCTACTGTGCTAATTAATACACTTAACCTGATTTATTTATTACCTCGGAATTTTCTAGTATTAAAGAAATGCCTGGGGTGCCTGTGTGTCTCAGTGGGTTAAAGCCTCTGCCTTTGGCTCAGGTCATGATCCCAGGGTCCTGGGATGGAGCCCCACATGGGCTCTCTGCTCAGCAGGGAGCCTGCCTCCCCCTCTCTCTGTGCCTGCCTTTCTGCCAACTTGTGATTTATGTCTGTCAAATAAATAAATAAAATCTTAAAAAAAAAAATGCCTGACATCATTTTATAACTTTGGGTTAAGTGAATAATATTGGCAGCAGAATTAGTTAGATGTGTGTACTAATTGCCCAACAAAGCATTGTTTTTCTATTTAAGGAAATCTTCATTTAAAAAGGTCCTTCTCATATCAAGTTCTGATTAAAACAGGTATATATATGCCTTCCCCTCCAGATGCAGCTCCCTGCGTTACATTAGCCTGAAATGTTTTTAGGAGACACAGACATTTATAATGAAACTATCCAGACTAAATACCTGTTCTAAGTTCTTTGCCTGGAAATGGTTTCATTATCAGTATATTGCTTCTTCAGTATTTAAATGCTGCACTATTTTAGCAAAGCACGACAGAATTAGCTTTGGATGTTGAATAGTTCAAACTGTTTCACATAATAAGTGTCTGCTTTCAATGTTTCCTGAGAGGTTATTTCACTTCTTGCCGCTTCATGAAGAGATGAAACTATATATAAAGTCAGAAATGTGTCTGCCCTCTGGATTTCACAGCAAAATAAATCACAAAGGATAAATCATCTCCGATAATGAAAACGATGTTCTCTGAGGAGCTCTCCTTACATAATACAGAGGAAGAATAGTAAACATTTTAATTTTTCATCTGAATCTATTGCTACAGGCCATTAGCAAAGATCATTACAGCCCTACACAAAAATCAAACTAATGTTGCATTGTCACCTTTCAAATGAGCGGGAGCCATTCATCATGTTCAGAAACAGAAAGTGATGTTTCTTTAATCAAATAGGCATGAATAAATTCATAATCTATGATATGAATTAGAGTGTTCTCACAAAAGAAAAGTAGCATTAACAGTCCAGAGAATGGTTTGATTCTTTAAAAAATTTTAATTTGCCTTCTGTACAAAGTGGTTATTACCAGTATTTATATAAATTGAAATCATAAATAGACATTTTATAATAATAATAGCAAAAGAATAAGACACTTATGTCTTTATAACATGCTAGGAATGCCCTAAATGCTTTACATCTATAAATTCATTCAAAATAAGTATACTTATAAAGAAATTCCACTCCAAATGTCATCTGGCATCCATATTTTGGGAAAAACCCTTCTAATAGTTGACTTATAATCGAAGGAAAATAGAAAGACTGTGAGTCAAGGGAACATAACTACGTATTTTAAATTGGGGATGTAAAATTTAGAATCTCCCTTCAACGAGCATACAAGCTAATAGAGGAATTGATATTCTAGTGGGCTTTTCCCATTTTCAAAAACTGGGACAATTTAAGCAACTTCCCAAAGTGCTGAAATCTCTGTAACAAAAATGAGGATAATTATAGATTCCTGATTAAAGTGTGTAAAAAAATATTGTGTAACAAGTCTTCACTTAGAGAGTACTCAATAAATGGCAGTTAAAATTCAATAAACCATTAAAATATTCTTCTCAAAAGCTTAAAAAACTCAAAGGGAAGCTTGTCAGAGTTTTAGTGTTCTGAGTTTGAGAAATTGAATATCTGAAGACCAATGTAAGTAAGAAACTAACAGGCATAGTTTCTAGAAAGTAATGATAAAAACCTTTCGTTCAATATTTTTTCTCATTCTAAAGATAAAACGTGTTCACATGTCATAAGCTTCACATGAGGAAATCTTCTCCTTCTTTACCCTTTCCTAATGTTATCAATAATGGGAAATTGTCTCAGAAACAGCCATATCTCACAAGCCATTCTATTAGGGTTTGAAGAGTTTGAAGAGTACATGTCCATTTTATGCAAAATAGTCATGTGTTCCAAACTTGTATATATATATATATATATATATATATATATATATATATATAAAATTACATACATTGAAGCCTCAACTTTTAGGCTTCCATGCCTTTTAAAGTCAATATTCACCTTGGCTACATCATCTCCATCAGTTACTGAATTCTGAGAAGCCAAGTTCTCCATTCTTTCAGAAACTTTGATGTTAGAAATTGTCTTTTCTATTCTCCCAAGTTATTTTGTGGTGTAGTTTCTTTTATGAAGTCTATAGAGGAATGGCACTCCTTTTTTCTAAAACATTGGGGATAATCTGTTTCTTCTCATGGCCTTACATAATATGATGTTCTCTGACATGTTCTTCCTCCCAAAACTTTAAAAAAAAAAAAAAAAGCAATAGATAACCTTGGGTCATAGAAGCAAAAAGTCAAATTGCAATACAGTTTCAGGATTCAAAGTTAAGAATGTATCAAGGAACAATTAATAGGAATTTATGACAAACAAGAAACCTCAAATCTGAAGGAAAAAAATCTTAAGAATAAAAGCAGAAAGACAATGAGAAGTTGGTAAGCATCACTCACCAAGTGGCAGGGGAACCAGAACATCATCAAAGATGATATATGAACTTCAGATAATTGCATGAGTGAGTTTTAAATTTAAGACAATGAGATTTGAGGGATTGAATTTTGCAAAGTTTGGGCATTTAGTGAACAGATTATTTATGATTGTTAGAAAAACACTGTGGATCATTTGTTACTGAGACAGGAAAACATGAATAACTTAATAAAATATACATAATCCAGAGAAGATCTGAACAAAATACTTCTGCAACATAAGGAGACACTTAAAATAGACCTTGGTCCAGTATCATTAGAATTAAAAGTGTAATTTCTGGCCAGTGAAGTGTAATAGAAGCATATCTAAGAAAATGGGATTTTAAAGTAATATGTTGTTCCCTTATCCAAGGCCTCTATAATGTTGTCTCTTTAATGTTTACTTTTAAGATGGTAGTGTATGAAGGAAGCAGAAGGAAAAAAGCTTCTCTCTCTTTATTTTTTTTTTTTTGTTTTTGGATAAAGATATATTTATTTATTTGAGAGAGAGAGAACGAGCGTGCCGGGGAGGAGAGGCAGAGGGAAAGGGAAGAGAGAGGATATCAAGCAGACTCCCCACTGAGTGTGGAGCTTGATCCTAAAATCCAGACACCAAGATCAGGACCTGAGGTGAAATCAAGAGCAGAACATTTAACCAACTGAGCCACCCAGGTGCCCCAAGATTTTCATCTTTTCTTTCATTCAAGGAGTTTCCTTATAACACGATGTATAATTATATCAAACTTTAAATTAGTTTCACAATATAAAAAGTATTTCTTCAAAGAGTTAACTTTCCACAATCCACACAACAGGTCCAATTCAACAGAACCACTGATGAATGACCTCACACGCAAACTTGTTAGAAATCCTTGGTTGCAATGTCAAAAACCCACCTTAAGGAAAAGGAGGATTGACTAGGCAGAGCACGGAAGATTTTTAGGGCAGTGAGGCAACTCCCAATGACAGTATAATGATGAATACATGCCATTCTACATTTGCCCAAATGCACAGAATATATAACACCAAGAATAAACCCTAATGTAAAGTGGGTACTTGAGGAGAAAATGATGTGACAATGTGGGTTCATCACTTATAACAGACATACCACTCTTGTTGGGATGCTGATAATGGGGGAGGCTGTGCATGCACGGGGAAGGGGGTGTATAGGAAACCTCCAGACCTCCTGCTCAATTTTGCTGTGAACATAAAACTGCTCTAAAATATAAAATATATATACATATATTTTTTTTAATCCAACTCAGATTAATTTAGGCAGATTGGGAGAGTTCTTATAGAGTGTATGTAGCCACGATAAGGGCAAATGGTCTCCAAGACACCAGGACCAAGGGATTAGACTGTTACTCATCTGTCTGTCTCCTCTCTCTTTCCTTCTGTCCTCATTCCTCCCTACCTAGGCATATGTTCCTGGTTTTCCTTGGCAAAGCCAGTCTTTAATGCAGAAAACTGCTATGACATATCCATCTCACTATTAGCTATGAGGTAGGAACACATTTCTCCATTCCTAGCTGAAAACTCCCAAGTCATGCCCCTGAAGATCCAAGCCATTTTGAGTGGCTATTTTTATTGAGATTAACTATCACCAGAAACCTGGAGTCATATGAGAGCACAGAAGTCCCACCAAAACCATATGGCTGGAGTGAGAAAACAAGCTCTTCCCAGAAGATGTGGAAACGAATGCCAAACAGACCCACAATTCATTTTCATATGGTTCTATCACCTATTTCCTTTCAACAGAAAATAGCAGCACTTTTGGAAGTTCTGTTATAAATTGGTCATGCTAGATATACATTTAGCCTTGCTGCTTATAATGATTCCATGACCTTCTCTTTTTGATCACCGCTGCCTGGTGTTAAGAACATAATTGCTGGTGAAACCATAGGTATAAGGAAAGCTCCAGCAGGTTTCTGTGTAGAGCATTAGTTTTTAAACTGCTGAAATATATCCAAAATACTTGGTTAAATGTGGGTAAGTAATGAATGATACCAAGAGTCAGCTTACAACTCATGCTGCTTTTCTCTGGGTCAAGAATCAAAGGTAGAAATTAGCATCATACATTATTTCTTTCTTTCAACAATTTTTTGTTATAGAGAACCAGAAGATTTGAGTTGTTTAAATTGCTCCTTTAACAATTCAAAGGGAACAAAATTATCTTCCTTTCAATTTTTCAAATAGAGTAAATGACGCTACCATTTATATCTAATGCAGAATATCTCTAAGTGTGGTCCCAGACCACCTGCACTAGAAGTGCTGGTATTCTTGTTAAATCTATTGAACTGAACCTTTATGAGTTGGCCTCAGTAAATGTGCTTAAAAAAAAAAAAAAAAGGAAAACAACAACAAAAAAACTCAAGTGATTCTTATGCATGTAAAGCTCAAAATCCATTGTAAGTATGAATCTTCTGTATACTTCAGCTCATCACTGCTTTTCATGTATCTATTACATGGTCAAATCATGTCCACATTTTTCAATGAAGCTTTATTTATTCAGCACACAATTCTTGGGACTAATATGGGTCCTACAGTCTGCTTTTCCCTTGTATTTCTCTTTTATTTCATCTGCATCAGTTTTAACCAATTGATAATTCAAGCTGACTAGATTCTTCCATTGATTCATTTGTTCATTTAGTTGCTCATTCTGTTACTCAATAAATATAAAGCACTTATTTCATGCCACATAACTGTGAATACAAACGAATCAAGCACAGTCAATGCCTGGGCTCACAATGACAGATTTACTCTGTTTCAGAAGGTTGAGGGCTGTGATGCCCAAGATGCAATAGGCAAAGTGATCAATTAATGGAAAAACATTATAACCAATTTCTTGAAAGCATATACCTACTCCAGACATCATAGTTACTTAGATCAGGTTTTACTAAGCTTATCCTATGAAATCATTACTTTAACCAATTCACAAAATTTACCTGAACACATTCTCTGTACAGGGCAATGTTCTAAGAACTGGTGGGAAAACACGAAATCATAAGATGCGTTCTTACATACGTTGAAGTTGCTAATGAGAAAATACACCATAAGGAAAATATTTTAACATCCTATGGCATATTTCTACCAGCTAGTGAGTTGAGTTTAAAATATTCACAAGTAACTTCAAAGTCCTTCATTAGAGCACAGCCTTATGGATCCCTTATATCTCATTCTTCTGATTCCTGGAGCTCTCACACAATGCTATCCAAGAAATCTTGCTAATCATCTGTTTTCTCCCTTTGAACTTGAACTTGCCCCATTTTCATTAGTCCCAGAAACCCACTAATTTTCTGAACAAACATAATATCAGATTCTAATTTGCCCCAGAAATAGAAAGAACAAGTTATAAGAAACCACACTGTTGTGTATCTAGATATGTCTTTGTTTTATTTACCTGTTCTAAGCTATTCCCTGGGACAGTATATCTTTCAAGTTCTTTCTTCTTCCGGGGATGTTCCTTCACCTCAAATCCTTATTTGACAAATTTTACTCATTCTTCGAAATTTCAGCTTAAATGCCTTCACCTTAACCATTTTAATCCTTTTCTATAAACCCAAGTCAGTTTCCCTACTATACTTTTTGTTAGCAAGTTAGATTCTCCCTTCAGAGCACATATAGTAAGTTGTATTTTTTGTCCATATACATATTTGCTTAATATGTCTCCTCCTGTAAATTGTAATTCCATGAGGACCAGAATGGTATTTTTTTTTTCTTTGTCACCATTGTGCATGCAGCACGTAAGGCCTTGGCTGTCTTCCTGTAGGTATACACAAACTAATTTAGGAAGGATAAATTACAAAAGAAAATTTCAAAAATTGTACTTTGGAGGACTTCTGTATGTAAAAGAATTAATGTTGAACTTTGTTATATAATGTGTTAAGTACAATGGCACTTATTATCTCCATCACTTTTTCTAGTTAAGAATTAGAGTGTATGATAACTGAAAATATTATGCAAGTATTCCTTGAGTTTATGTGCTGTACTTGCAATTAAATTATGAAACACTTAATGATCAAGGATTTTGCCTTATGCATGTTTTGCAGTGCCCGGGGTATGTAGAATGACATTGAGCACATTGTAGGTTTTTAATACTGTTTAGTGAATCAAATTGAGCTGAACTGAATTGAAATGAATCAAAAAAGAAATTTTCATAACATTTTGCCTTCTGGGTTTGGCAGATAGAACACTGAAGTGCTAGTTAGAATTACTATACTTCACTCTCAACTAGCTAGTGATTTGGAGCCATTTGAAAGCTTTCCAATTCTCCACCTAGAGAATGAGAATAATGCCTATCATCTTCAAGAGGATGCTATGAAGATTAGATACCATCTTTACATGAAAAAAATCTTTATATGAAGTATTGTCATTTGATACCTAAGCAGGTTAAGCACAGACCAAGTAACATCATTGAGGTTTTATTCACATAGACAGAAATCTGCTTGAATACAGAAAGATACTCAGAAAAAGTTGTGAGATAATTTTTTTTTACTTTATTTTACTACACTTATCTCATTGGTTTAGTAATTTCAGGATGACTTGGATCCTTACCTGTTTTTAGATCTTGGAGAAGGATATGAGGCTTGAACTAATATGTAAAATTTCTCCCCACAATGATGAACTTTGTTGTTCATATTATCTTTATCCAGTTGAATCATGCAAACTCCAAAATTAATGAGGTCAGCAGCAGAGTATTTCTAATGGTTCTCTGACAGACTTTTGCCTCCTGAGCAATCATTCTATTGGGGAAATTATCCCTCCCCCACAGCTACTGATCACACTCCCACCTTTACTATAATCTTCATCATAAGCTGGGGCATACAAGTGTACACACAACCCAGGGAGGGCCCATCAGAAGCTTGTTGGGGGGATCAATAAGCATATTTCATGGATGAAAGATTCCTTCAATCAAATATTGCAAAGTCCCTTGGACATTATACATTATAAGACTAAATCAACTACAGCATCTCATTGTTGCCACATACAGAGAGGTTGCTTGAGAATAAAATCACCACAGTGGAAAGCAGAGCTGAGACATGGAGAGAGGAAAAAGGCAAATACTTGATGGCACGGTTGGAAAGCACCGATATCTTTCTTGTAACCATTAACTATCATTAGACTTCCACATAGTTATGAATAAACCCACTGCCTATATCTTAAATGAATTTGGGTTGGGTTTTGTAACTTGCACTTGACTAATCCCTCCTTATAAATTCTACTTGCCATGGAATAGAACTCTTCCGTCCCATCCTCATTTCCTCCGTTCCCTATCAGAAAGTATAATAACAATCTTTGTGATTCGGGAATTTTATAGTTGAATTTTTTCTGAAAACTCAGACATGATGGACTATAAATATCATAAGTAAATAGGAAGCCTAAAAATAGGATACACTTTGATCGATTAGCCTAAGTTTATTCATGAAAAAAAATGTTTCATATTTGATTAATTGATTATCATAACATTTCCTTTTGAGTTGTGCCTACTAAATTGTCATCAACAAAAGGAAGTAAAGACATATTCATAAAATGATAAAGAGAGAGAGACTTGGTATAGGACTTCGAATCAGTGTTTAAATTTCCAAATAAGTGGCCATTTGGTGCATGGGATTCCTCTAATAACGAATGCAGGAAGAGGAACATCAGCCCTGAAGACTCCGTTCCATTTGGGAGCAGTACTGTTCCAGGAAGTTTTCTTTATATTTATCTGATATCTGCTTATATTGGCTTTGTTTTGGCCAATAGTATTTATCCTTTCATTCTATAATCTCAAACAGACCAGGGACCATGTCTCTTGTGTTCATCATTGTATTATGATTACATAGTAAGTGTGTGGACGATTATATGTGTCCACGAATATTGAATAAATGAAATCATAAATTAATGCATGGGTAAATAAATAGCTGGATATATAATCTCTGAGAGCATGCAGAATAATTTCAATATTGAAAAATAACTGTGGTACTAAGGCTTCAGTTTTTCAAGTCCAAAAGTTTTTTATTTCAAACTGTCACTCAAGCTCCTCAGTATCCTGTTTTGTTCTTCTAAGGGTTCATTCTAATCTATTAATGTTTCCTCAGAAGTATATCATTCTATAATTCTATGACTTCGCTCTAGGTTCTACTAATTTTTGTTTTATATTCTTTTTTGTTTATTGTGGTCAGCAGCAGAGTATTTCTGTATATTTCTGTGTATAATATTGGTGACTCAAAATGCATATAGAGTAAGCTAAAATGCTAGAATGTTCTCAAAAACTGTACTTATGCAGGTCTTTATATATATATTATGTATATATATATATACATGTATATACACACATATATAAATATTAATATATAATACATATGTATTATTTTTATATACATATATTTAGATATAAATATATAATATACATATATTATATATATATAATATTTTATATCAAGATTCCTAATGCTAAGTTGGGTCCATTTATCCAGTCTTCCAAAATAATTTTTTCTATTAACTACATAGTAATTTTTCATATTAATTTTTCTTATTACTGTTCAACACATTTGTCTTTTAGTTTGATGAATTTGGTAAACTCTTACCTATTATGACATTTATACAAGAATATGTTGGATAGAAGAAGTATTCTTGAATATTTTTGAATTAATGAAATCAGTGAATCTAATGAAATCAATGATATATCCAATGCAGTTCAAACTTAGGATGAATAGGAAATCTGAGCTGTTGGGAATCACAGGTTTGGTGTTAATCATTGAGAACACTTTCTTTGTCATATCACTTTCTGCACTCAGCATTACAGTATGCTAATGAGAGCATAAATATTCTAGCTAGGACATGTATCAGAAGAAGATTTGGACTTCTCATCTTTGAGCTTTATTGTAATCAGTGGCACTTTGTTTTTACCTGATGTGTTGTCAATGTAGTGTTTATCTGACTGCGGTAAATTTTCTTTGACATGCATTCAATATGAGTTTTTAGACACATACATTGTATCTTAAAAAAGAGAAAGAATTGCCATTGCTTTGGTTTTCTCTTCTATCCCACAGACAGAATTTAGGAAAAGCAATAGGAAACATACAAGAGAAGCATATGCAAAATGGAAAGAAGTAGGTCTTGAAAAAATCCAAGGGGAGCCCATGCTGAACGACTAATTAGTGTCTTCATTAGTGCTTCACAATAAGAAATATGAGCATGGAGGGAGGGAACTCCTAGATTTCTCCGGAGAGATTATAAAACAAAGTACTCCTTGATCTGATCTCATCTGTTCTTCTCTTTTGTCTTTACAGACAAAGAGGAGACATAAATAAACTCCCACCTTCTGCTAAGGGCCGCAGGGCTTGCCAATTATTTAAATGATTAAGGAGGAGAGATGACTATTGGAAAGTGCACTTAACAGGAGAGAAAGAGGCCAAAATACCCATATCATGGTAAAAGATTCATTCCCCCTTTTACTCCAGATTTGGGCACATTTAAGATAGAATCCAAGAGGCTCTGAGCTGTAAATCCTTGTCCCTTTACTTTGCATAGGCTTGACTGGAGAAGCACTTAGAAGCTCCAGCTACCTACTTAGGTAGGCATGGCACCGAAATAAGTCAAAGGGAGGACAGTTTGGCATATTCGCTCCTCGGAAGCAACAGTCATTCCTTCAGAATCCACATGATCCTGAAGGAAGAGGTAATATTTTACTAAAATATCATTATTGCCAGACTTTTAGGAAAGATGATAGAGTTTAGATTTTAATCCCGAGATTTCTCAGCAAGAATAGTAATAGCTGATATTGTGATATTTGCAACACGCCCGGCAGTTTTCTGAGTGCTGTATATGAATGTTAATCTATTAGTTTACACAGAGATGAGGCAACTGAGAGTGAACAATTTGCCCAACTTTACACAGCTGGTAAGTGTTGGAGCTGGAACTGGAAACCCTGCCTGGGCTCTCAACCATCCTGCGAAACTGTTGCTATAGGGATCAACATACTTTAGCCATGTGTCCAACACAGGGCACAGTCTGGACCGCAGCTATGTGGTTTCACTCAAGGGCAATTCTTATGTAAAGCTTCTTTTTCTTATTCACCACATAGACCTTTGACAAATACATGTTGACAGTGGCATCAAACTTAAATCAAGATTGAAATAATTTAAATATCTAATCAAGCCTTGTCATATCCATTGACTTACATATTATGAGTAGCTAATAAATTTTTTTATTCTACTCTTTTCCCCCCATTTTTCTTATTATGATATGCTCAAAAACTGACCATTCTAGCAATTTTAAATATACCGTCCAGAGGCAGTAAGTGCCTTCATATTGTTGGATAGCCACCATCACTATCCATCACCAGAACTTTTTATCTTGTAAAACTGAAACGCTATACCATTAATCTACCCCCATTCTCCCCTCATCCAGCCCTAAGCAACCACCATTCTATTGTCTGTCCCTATGAATTTAACTACTCTGTGTATCTCATAGAAACAAAATCATACAGAATTTGTCTTTAGGTGACTGGTTTATTTTACTTAATATAATGTCCTCACGACTCAACCATGTTGTAGTGTGTCGAAACTGCCTTCATTTTTTAGCATGAGTAATATTTCACTGTGTGTAGATAAATTGCATTTTGTTTATTCATTTGTCTGTCAATGGCCACTAGGGTCGCTTCTACCTTCTAGGTATTGTGAACAGGGCTGCCATGAACAAGGGTGTACTCTCCCACTCTAACTGCAGAAGGGAATCTTCAAAAATCACTACATAAGTTAACTAAAAATAACCATTTTAATGACATTTTTTAATCAGTGATCAAATTATAAAACTATTATGCCCCTCATAATCAAAATAATTTTTAAATTTATATATACATTTGTATCATTTGACATAAGTTTAAAGTCCGTTCATTTCACAAGCACTAAGGAATGCTTATTTTGCGCAGAGTACTGAGTATAGCAGGTGGTTGGAGGAATTCAATGATGATTAAGCAATCACCTCTCCCCAGATGGGGTATACATGCATATATTAAAAACAAGGGCATCTGGGTGGCTCAGTCAGTTAAGCATCTGCTTTTGGCTCAGGTCATGATCCCAGGGTCCTGCGATTGAGCCCGGTGTCTGGACTCTTCTCAGCAGTGGGCCTGCTTTTCCCTTTGCCTGCTGCTCCCCCTGCTTGTGTTCTTTTTTTTTTCTCCTCTCTCAAATAAATAAATTAAAGCTTTTTAAAAATTAAAAAAATAAATATACATGATATATTCCATTTAATTAATTCATTCAAATATAACAATCAGGGTATGTAATATTTTTGAATGAATTACCTCTATCAAATATAGTCAGAGTAAGATGATAACTGCAATAACAGAAGCACAAACCAAAATTATGTGAGTATGGATGAACCTGATTGCTAGTGCTGAATTAAAAATTATCCCCAAATTCAATAACAACCTAGGCTGAGCTCAGCTGCGCAGTTCTACATTAGGCCTCAGCAATTGCAAAGCTGCTTCTTCTCACAACAGCCTCATTGTGTTGGCCAAAACAAGCCATAGAGCCAAACTCAAAGTCAAGAGAGAGGGAAGTATATTTGACTCCCAAATCTGAAGAACTGCAAAGTCAGGCAGTAAGAACTATGGATAGAGGAGTAGAAAAACTGGCCTCAATGAAGCAAACCACCAAGTGGAAAATAAAGTCTGAAGAGAGGATTAGCAGTTGGCGCACAAAAGAGAAATTTTCTTAATATGGAACCAGAATTGATAAAGGTTATGTGAAATAAAAATTTTTGTGAAGGTATTCGATATGCCTTGAAACAAATAGCTGTTGCAAATTGTGGTGATATACCACTCAGAGTTTTCAGTGAAGCCGTGTAATACCTGAATTTACAGTATCTGGACTCCTCTAAAAATTAGAAAGGACTATAATTGGATATGTGGGGAGTGGGTGAAGGCAGGTGAAGAAATGTGTACAAAAAAACCCCAGGGAATGTTCAAATGTAGAATAAATGATTTATGTAAGGAAATACTAGAATAGTGGGAGATAAGTTACAGAATTTTTAAAAATACTTCTTAAAAGTAGTTTGGGGGCACCTGGGTAGCTCAGTCAGATAAGTGGTTGACTCTTGATTTTGGCTCAGGTCATGATCTTGGGGTTCTGGAATTGAGCCCCACATCAGGCTCTATACTCAGTGGGGAGTCTGGTTAAGATCCTCTCCCTCTCTCTCTGCCCCTCCCCCCTGCTTGCTCTGTCTGTCTGTCTCTCTCTCTCTCTCTAAAATAAATAAATAAATAAATCTTTTTTTAAAAGGGTATTTAGTTTTTTTTCAAAAGGTTCTGTGGAAAATGAAAGACTTTTGAACAAATGTTTAAAATAACCAGAGTAATTAGTGGGAGGAAAAAATCTAACTGGGAATATGAGATTGAAAGAAAGAATCTTGAGGCAGGATTCTAGTTAGAACACTGCTGAAATAATGGAAGATATGATCCTCAATTGGGGAAGAAGTATAGTGACAAAGAAAAGAAGAAAGTTAAGTGAGAACATTTGGGATGTGACATGACTGAGAAGCTGTAAAAAAACAGAACTCAAAAAAATTTCAACTCAAAGTTCTCAAGTCTGGATGACCACAGACATGAACCTGTAGTTCCTTAATAAAAATCAAGATGAGCATTTATTTTAGTGAGAATTCTAGAGAGTTTGTGTGAGTGTCCTGAGGTGAGAGAGTCTGTGACTAGTTCAAGAAATTAAAAAACAAAACAAAAGCAAAATAGAAGATGAAGAAGAACAATATACAACAATTCCACTTATCTAAGGTTTTGTATTGCAAGGGTTGTTACCTATGGTCAGTCACCTAGGGAAAGGGTTATCCTGGTTCCAACATATTGTCAGAAGGTCCATAATGGCATAACTCTACATCAAAATGCTGGTCAATTCCCTCACTTCATCTCAACATGTAGGCATTTTTGTCATCTCACATCATCATAAAGAGAAGGAGGGTAAGAACCATACAATAAGGGGTAAGGGGGATTACTGTAATTCGAATTTTTTAAAGTTACGAAGTGAGAAAGTAAGAGACAGAGAGTGTCAACCATTTAAGACTGTGGAAGTAGGCAGATTCTAGATAGTAAGGGATTTTAGTTAGGTTAAACATTAGAAACTTTGTGTATAACAGTAGGAAGTTTTAAATACCAGAAAAAAAATGATCTGATCATTATTTTTGAACTATCAATCTGATGGCTGAGTTGACATTGGTAAAGAAATTACTAATTAAACCAATTATATACAATGTATATAATCTTTCAGCATAAATGCGTCACACCTGGAATTATATCAACATGTCTCCTGTGTAAACAAGATAACTAAAACAGGTTAAACATGTTTTGGGTTTTTCTGAAAACAAAAAGGAAAAAAGGCAAAATCTCTGTTTTACAAGTTGAAATATGCATCTTTCTTCATAGTAATACCATTAACTACTTGGGGACTGGCTAGAAATGCCCATGATTATTAGCAATACAATGTAGCTTGTGAAAAATAAAATGATAGGCAAACACTCAGATATATCAAAGATTATCTAGTAAGCACCAGTGACAATAAGGTTATCTAAGAAGGAAGATGTAAGTCTTAAAAAAAAAAAAAAACAGTAATTTTACCTAATCAAAACCCATTATATGGGTGCCTGGGTGGCTCAGTGGGTTAAAGTCTCTGCCTTCAGCTCTGGTCATGATCCCAGGGTCCTGGGATCGAGCCCCACATCCGGCTCTCTGCTCAACAGGGAGCCTGCTTCCCCCTCTCTCTCTGCCTGCCTCTCTGTGTACTTGTGATCTCTGTCAAATAAATAAATAAAATCTTTAAAAGAAAAAAAAAAACATTATATTGGTCAGAACACAGTAGTCCTAGCATGCCAACACAACACTTCTTTAGATTGGAGAAATGGGTATTTATTTTGGTGATTATCAAATATTCCTTTCTTTATTGTGGATTTCGCAGTTTCTTTCTTCTCATTTGATGCTTTGATACAAAATCAGAATTTACAGAATATTTAGGTGATTTTTAAAAAAATAATATTTTGCCAAAGTACTGATTGGATGGAAAGGAGAGCAAAATAAATAGCACGCCACATCTCAATTTTCTAAATAGCCTGCATTTTCCTTTTTGTCCACAAAATTGACATTTAAGTATATCATAACTTTGTATATTATTTCTCATTGAAGACTTATCTTTTTCTGAAGATGATTAAACATTAAGTGGATTCATATACATATAAATGTATCTCCCACACCTTTATTTAAATATGACATAGTGATTTTTTTTTAACTTAACCTTCTAAATTAAACTTCTGAAAAACTGTAAAGGCCAAAGTTAGAGTGAACTTGTTCTATTTTCATCTTAACCAAAGTTGAGCTTACTATAATTAAATTACTTAAAAGGAAGAAGCAAATATTCTTTTATAACTACAAATCATTTTTAAGAGTATCAAAGTAAACATAATAGCAAAATACACTTGAACTCTCAAAAGGGCAGCCATTAACAGCAAAGGAATCACAAGAAGGAAATATCAGAAGTGAAAAACACCACATTCTATTTTAGTAGTTTTACCCTCATATGTGTTGCAAATATTTTGGCTCTCCAGTTTTACTGGTATTGTGACTTTACTTAAGGAATTTTTTTTTTCCATGAAGAAATTTTGTAACGCAACTCAACTCAACTATTATCCCCATTGTTGCTTCTGGATATTTTGCAATGCTTAGAAATAAATGCAATTAAACTCTCCAATATTTTCTTCTTGTACTTTTTTTATGGCTTCCGTTTTATATGATGATATTCATCTTTGCTAATCATTAGGAAAATGCAATTCAAAACCACAATGAGATATCACCCCACATCCCTCAGAATGTTTTTTATTAAAAACAAAAACAAAAACAAGGACAACAAGTGTTGGCAAGAATGTGGAGAAATTTTAATTCTTGTACACTGCTGATGGGAATGTAAAATAGTAAAACTGTTATGAAAGAGAGTATGGAGGTTTTTCAAAAAATCAAAAATGGAACTGCCCTATGATCCAGCAATGCCACTTTTGGGTATATATCCAAAGTCGTTGAAATTCAGATCTCAAAGAGATTTTAGCACTCTCATGGTTACTGCAGCATATTCACAATAGCCAAGCTGTGGAAACAAGCTAATGATGATGAGATAAAGAAAATATGATATATAGACATACCCTGGAATAGTATTCAGCCTTTAAAAGGAGGAAAAATCTATAATATGGAACAATATAGGTAGACCCTGAGGAATTTATATTAAGTGAAATATGGAATGATGGTTGCCAGAGGCTATGGTGGGTTCAGGGCAGAAGGGTGTTATTAATCAACAGGTGTAAAGTTTCAGTTAAGTAAGATTAATAATCGCTAGGTAAGTTGTACAATCTTGTTCTTGCAGTCAACAACAATGGATTGTGTACTTACAGCTTGTTAAGAGGATAGATCTCACATTAAGTGTTCTTACCACAATAAAAATAAATAGTAAGATATTTATTTTATTGGAAATTTACTGTGTGATAATGATTATCTTACAATAATAATAAAAAAGTAATACAACTTTTTATTGTTTTCCTGTAGGCTATTTCAATGTTTCTAGCAATGTTATTTAAATGACTGACCCATTTTAATCAATGCCACTTGTATCACATATTTATTTGAATAGATTTCTGACCTTCATTGTATTCCATTGTTATGACTTTTTTTTTAATCAGTTATACTCTTTTATGTATTGTAACTCTGAAATTTATTTTAACATTTATTAAGAATAGTTTCCTGCATAAACCATTGAATTGACAAATGCTGGTAGAAGGTCTATTTTGAAAGACAGCAAGACAGAGACTTTCATTGGTAAATCAAACAAATCTGCCTAAAGATACATAAAGAAATCAGCCAGTAGGTTTTATTGGAGAGAGAGCAGAACTATTCTCCAATGAGAGGTGAAGGATTAATTTTTGGGGTCTCCAGAAAAGATATGCAGTTGTAGATGCTAAATATGAGTCTGGGAGAGCTGAGAGTGAGAACAGGAGGAGGCTCGACTATCCCCCTTCCTGCTGCAGACTTACATGCAAAAGGTAACAACACCACAATCCTGTCTGGAAAGGTCTCTGGCTAGAAACCTCTGCCACTAGCTGGGACACTTCTTCTTTTTTATTTATTTTTTATTTTTTTATTTTTTATTTTTTAAGATTTCATTTATTTATTTGTCAGAGAGAGAAAGCAGCAGGCAGAGGGAGAAGCAGCCTCCCCACTGAGCAAGGAGCCTGATGATCCCAGCATCCTGGGATTATGACCTGAGCTGAAGGCAGACACTTAACCAACTAAGCCACCCCACCAGGTGTCCCTGGCTGGGGCACTTCTTATCCTTAAACTTATGCAATGTACTGCTTGATCCCCATGAGTATGTACACAGCATGAGGGCAGGAACTATCTGTTTTGTTCATTACTTTATTCCCAGCATCAAGAACTGAGCCTGGAATGGAGTAAGAATAAACCATTGCTGAACGCTGAAAAAATGAGTGAAAAGATTTCTGGGGTAAAGCACACAGTATACGTTGGCTGAAAATAACTCTTTGTCCATCACTCTCAACATCTTAAGATAACTATAGAAATGGGACAAGGGTCAGTTTTGTCACTGAGAGTTATGTTAATCAGATCCTGGATAAGCCGTAAGGTCTTTTGTGAATTGCCCATATTATTCTCCAGTTTCAGAAACTTCTTGGTTATTTAGACAAGTTTTTTTTTTTCCTTTTCTTCTTCTTCTTTTTTTATTTATAAAAATTTAAAAGATTATCTGATTTTTTTTATTAACATATAATATATTATTATTTGCCTTGGGGGTACAGGTCTGTGAATCACCAGGTTTACACAATTCATAGCACTCACCATAGCACATACCTTCCCCAATGTTCTTAACCCAGACACCCCATCTTTCCCCCACCCCCCAGCAATGCTCAGTTTGTTTCCTGAGATTATATTTGGGGTGTATCTTGCTAAATTAATACTTTATTTGAGAGTAATGACACATGCCTTGGCCAGTAACAGATTATATCTTCTTATTTACTAAAGCTCTAGTTTATGACCTTAAGTAGCTTTATAATTAGTTTTACACATAGGTCTTGCTCTTTGTGAAGCTTATTTCTAAGTATTTTATGTATTATTTGCCTATTGTAAATGAGGTGATTTCCTTCATTATATTTTCTCATTGGGTTTGCTTGTATACAGAAAGATAAACACTTCTCCATGTAAATACTGGATGCAACTACACTACTGAATGTTCTCATTAATCATCATAATATCCCATATCATTCTCTTGGGTTGTATAATTATATCTCCAATAATAAATATTTTTTCTTTTGCTATCTTATCTTTTTACAACAAATTACAGTACTAGTAGCTCTAGAACAATTTTAAGTTAATTAACTAAAATTAAATTAAACATTTTTGCACCGCCTTGGTTGTGAAATTCCAGTATTTCATTATAAGTTACAAGGCAAAGGATAGAGAACTACACAGAAAGACAACCTATCTCTATTTCACTAAGAATTTTTTTTTAAATCTAGAACAGCTAAACAGATTTTTTAGCTAATGCATGTTTAGCATCCTAGCGATCCTGATTTTTATTTTGAATTAACATTGTGAATGAACAGATTTCTACTTGTTAAATTTAAATCATTCAAACATCACTACATGCCTGCTGTGAGCCAGAATTACCAATGCCACTTAATAATATTATAGAGTATATTGTGATGTATCATAATAAACATGAGTGAGTAGTTGATATTCTTTTTTTTTTAATGATTTTATTTATTTATTTGACAGACAGCAATCACAAGTAGGCAGAGAGGCAGGCAGAGGGAGAGGGGAAGCAGGCTCCCTGCTGAGCAGAGAGCCTGATGAGGGGCTCATTCCAGGACCAGATGCAGGGCTCAATCACAGGACCCTAGGATCATGACCTAAGCCAAAGGCAGAGGCTTTAACCCACTGAGCCACCAGGTGCCCCAAGTAGTTGATATTCTAATAAACTTTCATAAGTGCAATTGCTCTGCCAATGTGTTTTTGTATGGGAGGATGCATGTATCTGTGTGGATGTACACATGTGCTGAGTCCATGTCAGACCTGAAAATTCGCTTAGCAAATCTCTCACTTAAGGAATGTAACTGAGTCATGGCCCCAGCTCTACCTTCTCCAATCCAACATGGCATTTGCTCCACAGCCACGCATTCCATGGGCCACTCCCAACCAATAACAGGGCACAGCAGGAATATAGCAGTGACTTTGTTCAAAGGCCTTCTCTTGGCCTGGCTGAACTTGCTCTTCAGAACTGTGCTGAAATCCAAGACTCATCCTTCCAACCTATATTTCCCTCTCTCCTTGGCAAGGATCTGATATGCATGGCAGATTCCTGGCTCCTTGACTCACTTCCCATTCTCTTTCACGTTCATGTCTCCTAGTAAATATTTTGTATATCAAATCCCATTTTGGTATCCACTTCTCAGAAAACTCAAGACTATCACAAGTGTCCCCAGAATGGTCAGAGAAAATGCGCATTGGATGGGGATTTGGGACTGGCCTACAGTGAGCAATAGATTCTAAAATGGAGTAAATGGCTCTTGTGAGAAAATTCTGTGACTGACAAGAAAGAAAATAGACTATATTAAAAGGATTACATAAATTAGGTAGGTAACATGTACCAGCAGGAATCAGGGAAATATAGATAGCATTGGATCTTGATCAAGGTGTTTAGAATTTTAAGACTGGATAAGAGTCCATTTGGGGTTGTTTTCTCAGGACATGGAATCAACAGCCCAGCAAGGATACCAGTGGTGTGCCTAACTCTGTTGGTATGGCTCTTTAAGACATGGGAAAGGTGATGTAAAGCACTCAGAAAAGAGTGAAGATCTGAATTTCCCTGGAAAATGGAAGAGAAACAAGTAAAGATGCTGAGGGTTACAGTTGCTGGAATAACACATATGTGAGATCAGAAGACTCATCAGACTATGTTCCATGGGAGGGCCCAAAGGACACACTTTCATCAAAGCTTTTAGGAACTGTTGGTGACAGAGGCATCAGCATGACACAGAATTTCAGGCAGGCTGCAGGCCAAGGATGATGGTAAGAGTGGTGACCACAGAGCCAGGCTCATGAACATCTATAGGGATGATAAGGCCTCAAAATGGTAGAAGTCAAGTGCCAGGACTTAATTACCAGAAGCCAGGAGGTCATAATTACTGCAAAGTTGCTAGACAAGGCTGATAGGGAGGCTTGACATGCAGGAAATGTTAGAAGTGATTTATTGAGCATGGCAACCATAAAGGCAAAACGACAGGTAGCCAACAAAGATGTGATGACTTCTACAACATCTGCAAACAGAAAGTGGCAAGAATGGAGGAGTGGGAAGCTAAAGATTATTGCTACAATACCAGATTATGATCCCTTGCTTAGTTCTCATTCCTAGGCCAATTTTCACCTCTGGAGGCCACTGGATGAAAGAGGAAATATTCTGTAATACCCAATGATGATTCCCTAAGTCTCAAAAAGAACTATGGTAATTAACTCAGGTTGCATTGAGGAATAAGGATTACCCAGCTATTTTAAGGACTATAAGACACAGGGTCTGATTTGGCATAGATATCATCATGGCCCTTCTTCTCTTAGCATAGGGATTTATGGGGTCAGGTAATATTAGAGTTCTCACAAAAGTCCCACTCCCACTGGCTCACGGAATCTACAGACTCACACAGGGGTTATTTCTGTAGACTCCAAATATATCACTGGAATTGATAAGCTTGGCAGTTGACATACCTCCCACCTGTGTTCTTGTACTCTGAGGTAAGAGCTCAAGGAAAGGTCAAGTGAAAATCTCTAAATCTAACCCCCCTAGCTTGCCCAAATAATGAATGAAACACAGTATCACAAGCCTAGGGAATAACAGAAACTAGTGATGTGATTAAGGACCTGCAATATGCCTGGGTCACAGCCCCTTACTGTATCTCCATTTAATTCACAAATCTAGCCCCCGAAGAAACTGAATGGATTCTGGAGAAGGAGTGCAGACTACTGCATGCTTCTTCCAAATAGTAGCCCCTATCAGAGCTGCTATGCTAAATTTGGCATCATTGCCAGAACAAATTAATAAAGCTATTGATTTAGTGAATGCATTATTTTCCATTAGAAGAGAGGATTATTTATAGGGCTTTTGCCTCAGAGGTTTTGAAGTCTCCTGCCCAGTGTCATAATACAGTCTGAAGAGTAAAACATCCAATTTCAGGGAAAAAATCACATTAATTACATCAGTGACATCATACTTATTGATAAAATGAGCAAGAGGTGGCTGGTATGCTGAAGTCCTTGGTGAATACAGAATCTTCAGGGAGTGGGAGATAAACCCTGTGAAAGCTTAAGATCTGAACTTCTGTGAAGATTTTAGAGCTCCAATCATCAGATGAAATGTCAAAGTAAATGACAAATTACTTCAGCAATCATTTTCTACCACTATTAAGGAAGAAGCATAGCACCCTTGGCTTCTGGATGTAACATGTTTTATAATAATCAGCTAGCCTGCACACTGAATGACATGGAAGTCCCCAGCTTTGAGTGAGTCCCATGGAGGGAAGAATTCTGCAACAAACTCAGACTGTGCTGTGAAAGGAATTATTGCTTGAGTCATCCTATCCAGCAGACACTATGATCCTGGTGGTAAGTGCTGGGAAAAGATGCCGTACGGAGCTATGGCAAGCCTCAGGGTGAGAATCACAACACTGGTTCATGGGATTCTGGACTAAGGCCACGGCCTCTTCCAAGGAGAATTATATGGCCTTTGAGAAACTGCACCTGACATGTTAATGAGTCCTAGGAGATATGGGATACTTGACCATAAGACACAATGTGACCACTCACCTATCATGGCCATTATAAACTAGATTCCATTGCACTTGCCAAATCATAAAGTTGGGTTTGCTTGGTAGCGGCCCACCATAAAATAGAAATAATACACCTGGGAATGAGCCTGAGCAGGGCTAGAAGGCATACAAGTAAGCTTTGTCTGAGAAGTATCCCTCTTTGGACTTGTACTTAGAGCTATGAGTATGTCACCAACCAGCTAAATGAGAAGGAAAAAGACGGAGGTTCTTTTGCACCTAGGTTAGCTCACTCTGCACACAGCACAAACCAGATGTGAATGGATTGCTGGCAAAATTAAGGGTACCACTGAAAGATAGTGGAGAGGGGAATTGTTCCCAACAGCTGAACCAGTGCATCAGGTCATTGGCTTTAGGTGAAAGTGACTTGAGATGAGAATATTTACATTCTTAGGCATGACTTTATCTTGGATTTTTTTCAAGAGTTTGCCTGTGCATTTTGATGTGATAAACTATTGTACATATATACCATAAAAGATAATCAGTTTAGATTATGGATTCTTCTTCTTTATTCTTTCTTAGTCATGTACCTTGGTTTTTACATCAGAAATTAACCTACAATATTAAGATAATTACTCTTCTTTATTTTTATTATTTTGTTCCTTAGTCTTTTCATGTTCAACCACTGAGTCCATTTCATAATATTTCTCTTATAATTTACATACAGTTGAGATTTTTGTTGAGATCTGAGTCTAAAATAATTTTCTTTTAATAGATAAGTTTAGTTCATTCACATTTATGGATATAACATATTTCATCCTAGTCCTGATAAACTGGTTTATATTAGGATGGCTGTTCTTAATGAGATTCTTGTTTTTAATCTTTTATTAAATGTCATCATACTTCCTTTCTCTGGAGATTTTTGTAGATATAGTGGCCATCACATTCTAGCATGGGGTTGCTGCTGTACTCTGGGTTTCTGAACTTTTCCCCTTCATAGGTGCCATATTTTGCATGAATGATCATTTAGTTGGGGGGGGGGCTATAATAATTTACTATACTATGCATAGGTTGTGTGTTGTTTCCTTTTTATTATTACTTATCTCTGAGTGCATTTATTTCTGCAGGGAACTGATTATTGAGGCAAAAAATGTTGAAGCAACTTCTGAGTTCAGGAAGTACCCTGACTTCACAGCAAAGATCCTTAAATACTGGCTTGTGAGTGATGATTTCAACTACAGTTTTCCCACAATTTTCTAGGATTCTAAGGCTCTTCCTTCAATTATCTGAACAGTTTCAGTGTCTTTCAGATTAAATTCAATTTTGTTTATTTGGTTTTATCTTCTTTCTGCCTTCAACCACATTGAGTTGGGTTTCTTTAACTGGTAACTGAGGAAAATGGATACAAAGTAGGCAACATAGACATTTGGAAGTTACAAAGTTGAAGGTTAAAACATCTTAGTTGCTCTTTCAGAACAGTGTAACAAAAATTCCAGACCTTTGAATGATGGCATGCTTTCCTCTCTATTTTGTATTAATTTTCCCTAAGCACCTAATCTATCCCCAAGGTCTTGCACAGTATGTGGTACTCTCAGGAAATTAACAGAGTGAGAAAGTTCCCAAGCCTCAGTCAGCCCCGATTATCCAATATGTGAAATGAGAGAGTATAGTAACACTTCTCTTTCAGACCAGGCATAAGAATTAGAAACAATGCATGCAGAACATCTGGTTGAATGCATAGCATATTTTGTACAGAATGTAAGCAGTATCGATTAATAGTAAAATGTTATTAGTATATTATTAATGAATGATTAAATTAAATTTGAATGGCAGCTTCTTAGTGAGTGGTAACAATATTTTAAACTGCTGAAGTTTCTTAAATGATTAAACTGAAAGTCACACTATCAAGTCATCAAAGACAAACTTCAAATGCTGATGGCCTGAAAAAACAGCTTTGTCAGGGAGAGGATAAGAGACAAGAGTTTAGAATAGTCAATATTTGGCTCTTGATGGTCCCTACAAATGATTATTTCTAATACAATTTTTTGAGAAAACATGCAGATGCCATAATAAAAGTAGGTTCTAGGAATCAGAAACACTACAGTATTATAGAAAAGTAGAAGCTGTGATCTTTGAATAAAACCCCAGAGACACAGTGAGGCTGAAATTAGTCCTGTTGGCAGGTACAGGATTCTTCCCAAAGACTACCTTCTTTTTTTTCTTTTTTTTTAAGATTTTATTCATTTATTTTAGAAAGAAAAAGAGTAAGCACGAGTTGGGGCAGGGGCAGAGAGAGAAAGAGAATCTCAAGCAGACTCCATGCTGAAGGCAGAGCTCAACAGGGGCTCTATCGTGGTGGGGGGGGTGGGGCTCAATCCCAGGACCCTGAGATCATGACCTGAGCCAAAATAAAAAGTGTGCCACTTAACCAACTGAGCTACCCAGGCATCCCTCTAAAGACTTCCTAATTCAGGAGAGGGTAACAGTTAGCAAACTAAATTCATACAGAATTTTAAATTTTATTATAAATGAGTAATCATATGTACATACACAAAAAGTTTCCTGAATTCACCTACTAATCTCAACTTGGAAAATAAATATTAAAACTTCTATAAGGCAGGGAATTCTACTTTTCTGGGTAATTTTAAAAATATGATAACATTTATTATTTTGATCAATCTCCCCAACTAATCAGAGGAGGACCCAGAAGCTAATTCTTTCCACTCCCCCAAGCCCATCCTTTTAACAAGTCATTACAAATCTAGCCTAACAGAGGAGTGTGCCTTAAGCACATATTATACAATGAATAATAAATTCCCCAGTAGTATCTCCCAAGTCTCTGTAACTTATTATTAACACTAATCATCTAATCAATATAGGAGTAAGCATTTCAGAAATGCAAAATTTCAAACAGTATAGTTTTTCATATATATACTCACTATGTTTTGGCTTATGATAGAGAATCAACACATAATGAGATTTTTTGTAATTCTATTTCTCATTATTTTTACTTGCTTCCTTTCTCTTAAAGATGTTTTGTATTATTAAAAAAAAGAAAGATATTTTGCATTATATATAAAAATGTTAACTGTCCAACTGTAATTAAAGATAAAGTTCAAAGAATGTATTGTATTGGGGGCCTCAGAGTAGAAGGAACTATTGGAAGCCTGTGCTGAAAATACTTTGTATGCTAGAATGAAAATCAAAAGCATAAGCCAAACTCAGAAGGCTTAGGGGCTGGCAAGATAAAAATTACGAGGCTGTTTAAAAAACAGTATCACCAAAACCTGAATGGCTCCTTGTGGTATAAAGCACTAGTTATAGCCAAGAAATACACTTGGAAAAACACACTACCCTTGTGATACTTTTAAACCCTATATGGAACATGACAGAAAAGCAGTGTCCTCGTCACTGACTGCCCCCCCCCCTTTGCCTTGGAAATAATTTCGGAGTGGAGGGTCCCATGCCACTGCATTAAAGCCCATTTAACCATAAGCAAACCAAATGCTCTATCCATCTGAGTTAATTCTTAGTCATCATCTCTCCTGAAAGAATGCGTCAATTGGTATCTAAGACGCAATGTTATTATTCACTAAATCTATTTTTGACTGTACTCACTAAAATGTACATTGCACATCCATTGCCAAATTTCTAAATTTAAAAGATGATGCTCTTCTTTTACACATAGAAAATCCTTTAAAACTTCTCCTTTCTTTGGCTTCAACACTTACTGAGGGCCTTTTACGTGTTAGAGTCAGCTGGAAGATTCCACATGCCCAGTGACATATCTGCTAGATTTTGGCTTTTAGCCACAGATCATGCCCCCTTATGTGGAATTAGGTAACATAACAAGCAAAATATAATCATGTAGGTTATATAATCTCATAAACATTGTTAAAAATAACTGCCATAATGATATTTTTATATTAATTTTTATCTATAGATCATTATCCATCACTTAATGAATCCTGTATTCTCAAAATATCCTTGATTAAGATTTCTTGTCACTGTTACATTAAGAAAATAAAAAAGTATACAATGGTCCAGGGACACAATTGTTGAATTAATAATAAATCATATTACTTTTGAAAGCAATAAATAACATGTAATAAAAAGCTACAGTAAATACAAATTTCTAAAGAATAGTAACTGATTTATAGAACAGTCCATACCCTGTCCCATTTTCTGTTACCTGGGGTATGTGTGTGTGTGTGTGTGTGTGTGTGTAGGATTTTTATTTATTACATTCATTCTCTTTTTTTCCTTATTAAAAGAATGTAAAATCTATAGCAGTTATAAGGATATTTTCCTTAAGTATGAAGGTGTTTTCTTAAATTGTGGTTAAACAAATAAATTATAAAATATTGAGAACATTAAAGATTTAATTTTATGTAAGTTCAGAAAGAGAAAATAAATTCAAAATGAGAAAATACATGAAAAATTAAACACATACCTAAATACAATAAAATTCTTATGCCAATATTTTTAAAAAAGGGAGTAGTCCTTAGGGATAACAAGATAGTTTGAGATCATATGTTTCATTTAAATATTATGTTATAATAACTTATATAATAACTTATAAAATTATCAATCAGATTTAAATATAAATCTTCACATTTTATTGTGATGATTTAATCTCCTTAGGAATTACCTATATTAAAATTTGTACAATAATAAAATTAGTTTATATAAAGCTTTAGAATTTATAAATCATGATCATGCACATTCCCTCATTAAATTCTCACATCAAGAGTGTGCATAACAATGCCATCTTAATTTTACACCAAAGTGAGCCATTCAGGGTCCTTCAACAGTTGAAAATGGAGAAGGAAATTAAAACCAGGTCTTCGAGGTTTAGGACCTTTCTGTTAACTTATGATGCTCTGCATACAACTGCCATCTAATTCTCTTTTATAATAGTACTTTGCTCCTCATGAAGATAGAAAACAAGGTGGCATTTAAAACAAAACCAAAAAACTTTAAAGTCAGACAGCCAGGTTCAAATCACACCTATGTCACTTGGATAGTTCTGAAAAGACTATACAGTTTCATCTTATGACTCTCAGGTTAATCTCATCTGTAAATAGAGATAGACTAACCACTTCATGGATATGTTGACTTAAATAAGAGTCCTAAAGCTGCTATCCTATTAGAAGTCTTCGAAATATGTGCATTCTACCTGTTTTCTTTATAGAAGTTTGCTTTGATATTGAAAAGTTTCTATTTTTAAATTTTTTAAAGATGTATTCATTTGTTTTAGAGAAGGAAGAGGGGCAGAGGAAGAGGGAGAGAATCCTGAAGCAGACTCCCCACCAAGCACAGAGCCCAGCATGGGGCTCCATCCCAGGACCTGAGCCCAAACCAAGAGCTGGATGCTTAACAAACTGAGCCACCTAGGTACCCCATATTGAAAAGTTTTTAAATTAAAATCATGACTTCATTCCAATGTAATATATGCTTTCATTTTCCCTCAATTTCATCCTCATTATGTTTTAAAGATTTTATTTGTTTATTTGACAGACAGGATCACAAGTAGGCAGAGAGGCAGGCAGAGAGGGGGTGGGGAAGCAGGCTCCCTGCTGAGCAGCGAGCCTGATGTGGGGCTCGATCCCAGGACCCTGGGATCATGACCTGAGCTGAAGGTAGAGGCTTTAACCCACTGAGCCACCCAGATGTCCCATCATTCTCATTATGTTTTAAAAGTAAAACAAGTAACAGAAGAAAAAAAAAATCTTCAAGAATAGAACATAGGGAAGAATTGTGTGAACACCAGGAAAATGAAAAGAAAAAATTATAGAGCTAAGTGAGAGATAAAGAATAAAAACTCCTAGTTAAGGGATGTGTCTTATTTGTCCACTGAGGATGCAGATTTAAATCTTCCATTTAATAATGAAAGAGTCTCCCAATCGATTTCTCAAAGACTCCTCATTGACACTGAATTATCAAACAAGGGGCAGATCCATGTGTGGAACTCTCATGTTCCAGAAAAATCTTGAAGTGTTTCTTGACATGTAGCAAATTCCATTAGTGTCATCTCACATACATAATCAGTTCTTGATGACAATTCAGGGGAAGCGCTGCAGAGTAGCCATATAACTGGAACTAATGTCTTAGGGAAGACCATGCACAGGAACTGAGAGCAGTGTGCCAGGAAGAAATGAGAACAAGGACTCTAAGTGGTTTCCGAGTGGGACGCGGACCTAAGATGAACCTGAAGAGGGCTGGTCACAGAAAATGTGCTAAGGAAAGGTTAAAACATGGTTTCCAGCCAAGTGAGACATTTGGATTTGTATGAAAGGACAACATTTCTTCATCATCTCTGACCTTTGCTTTAGTTAGAAGCCCCTGTGATGGTTGGAATGTTCTTTTCTTTTTTTCTTTTTTTTTTTTTTTAAGATTTTATTTACTTATTTGACAGACAGAGATCACAAGTAAGCAGAGAGGCAGGCAGAGAGAGAGGGGGGAAGCAGGCTCCCTGCTTAGCAGAGAACCAGATGCGGGGCTCGATCCTAGGACCCTGGGATCATGACCTGAGCTGAAGGCAGAGGCTTAACCCACTGAGCCACCCAGGTGCCCCTGGAATGTTAATTTAGATCAAACCACAGAAGTTTTTAGGAAGAATTAGAGAATGCGTAGCAAAGTAGAGGAAATAAAAATATAAGAATCAGATCTTCTCTTACTCACTTCTTAAATAATCAGACAAAATCTTCTCTGACCAGTCTGCTAGCAAAATTTAATCTATTGTTATCTAATGCCACACACTTGGTGAAGTTAGTCTCTAAATCCTTTGCTGCTTTTTTAAAAAATGTGTTTTCTATGTCTTCTATCCCTGCAGTTCAATATACCCACCCTTCCTTACGCAGCCCATCAGGAGACCAGACAGAAATCACTAGCTCTATCCCATCTTCCTGCTGACTACAGCCCCTCCTCCTAGTCCCAAAGCCCAGTGCTATCCGTTTCTAAATCTATGGAAAATTACTTGTGGAAATCATTTTATTTTCCAGCTTTCCCCACCTACTCGGAAAATGCCTCAGGTCACTCCATTACCACTCATTCAGCTCCTTCTCGGTTTCCCAAAAGATACTGCTGGTGCCTTACTTCCTTTTCTTCCCCTCCCATCATTCATCTGCCACATCCTCATTTTGTACCTCTTATTTTCAAAACACTGTACCTGTACAGTTCATGCTGTTAAAGTGTTAACTGGTGTAAAGAAACTAAGGCAGTCATATGTTATTATGGTCACTTTGGCACAGATTTTTAGAAGGTTTTATAAACCACACATTCTTTTTTTTTTTTTTTTTTTTTTTTTTTAAGGTACTAACTGAATTTACAACCAGGGAGATGACTTCTGGTGGAGGGCATCTGGGAAAATTGCAGAAAACGTGCATCTGAACTGCACCATGAAAGAGACAGGATTCCTCCATGAGGATTACCATCTACTCTGGTCTAGCTCTCTCCATGTAGTCCGTGGAAGGCACCTGATACCCTTTGCTTTAGTATAATGGATGTGAGCACATTTTTCTGTTTTGGAACCACAACCATATAGTTTCAAATTCTACCTCTGCTACAAGTTTATATAATCTTGACATATTACCTAAGCTCTCAGTGCCAGAGTGTCTTGTCCTGTAAAGTGAAGATAAAGACATTTACCAAATACTGTTGCCATGTGTATTACATTTGTTGATGAACATCCAAGTTCTTAGAATAGGACCCTGCCTATGGCTCTTAATACATGTTAGATATTATTTGTATTCAAAATTCTATTGCCTACTGCATTGTTGTCTCGGTTTTGGTCTTATTTTTAGGCTTCCGTCTCTAACTCACCATTCTCCCTTTGTTCTGGAATACTCAGGCCCAAATATCCTCTCTTTGAGCCACATCTCCCCTTGATCTCCCTATAATTTTAGACTCCAGAAATAATCACAGCTACAGGAATATTCTGTTGTTAATTATTTGGGGGTGGGAGGCTGATGCTCCCTGGGCTAGGAGTGACTATTCCTGCTCTTTCTTGGGTGATAAATTCAAACTCCAAATCCCACTGTAGACATCATCTAATTGATTGTTTTCACTTACTTCTTTTGTCCCCAGATTGGATTTCTCCCTCTTCTATGCTTCCTCTTTATCACATTCCCTCATATATAAATATTCCTTTCTATTTCCATTATTCTACCTAGTGAATTCCATTATTCTACCTTAGTGTATTCCATCGGAAGTACTCAATGAGTATTTATTGCCTTGGATAGTAGATACTCAATATAGTTTTGTATTGATTTGTAGTCAAATAAACAAAAGAGGTTTATGATTTTAAAACAAAAAAAAAAACAGAAAAATTGGATTTCAAAGATGCAAAATAAAAGAGGATTTTGTCTAACCTCTTAGTTTTACATCCAAAAATGTTATGTAATTTGCTCAAGAAAAGAATGGTAAAATCAGGTAAGAAGTATTGAGTACTGTGCTCCAGGCACTTTGCAAAGTATTTTATGTACTTCATCTTATTTAATTTTCTTAACACCTCACCTAAGTAGACAGTGTCACCATATCTACTGTACAATTCTCATGCCTCTCCAAACTGCTCCCCACCCCAGGTTACTGGAGGAAACTGAACTATAAAGGGTAGATTAGTTGCTAGAGATAACAAAGTTCCAAAAAAAACAGTGGCCAGAACAACAGAAATGTATTGTATCACAATTCTGGAAGTTAGATGTTTGAGATCAATGTGTCAGGAGGGTGGTTTTCTACTGAGTGACATAAAGGAGAATCCTCAAGGGAGGTTGACCCTAATCTTCCCAATTTCTGCAGGAAGCCTTATTCCAAGCTGCAAAACTACCTGCTGTCATAAAGATATGAGAAGTTTGTTTTCCTTCTAGATAAAGCCAACTAGCTAACACAGATGGTCACCCCAATTACCAGGTAAAGTTATCAGGAACTCTGTGTGACGGAATGTGCCATCGAGTTTTCCTACTTGACTAGTCATTGTTTATCTTGAAAACGTGTATGCAATGGGCTACATCTGCCTGGTTATACAAAAGTGTGAGGGTTTCTTTCCATTTTTCCAATCTCTTAGTGGATTGTCTATGATGCACCTCACATCCTAGTTTAAATTACATTCGATAATAACACTGTTTTCTTTTCATACTACCTCTGTGAAAGGGTTCTTGAGTGCGGAGAAAAGTTTAAGTTCTATTTCCCTGACTATACTTCTGTGTCCAAATTTTCTCTTCCTATAAGAACACCAGTCATATTGAATTTCCTCTTCCTATAAGAACACCAGTCATATTGGATTAGGGGTCACACTAATCACCTCATCTTAACTAATTATGTCGTCAGTGACCTTATTTCCAAATGAGGTCACATTGTGAGGTACTGGGGGTTAGAACTTCAACACGTGATTTGGAGGAAGGGGAAACAATTCAACCCGTAAAAGAATAACTAATTTATCCCAAGCTTAATTATTTAGTATAAGAACCAGAGTATATGAATCACATGTATCTCCTAACAGTATTTTGAAGCACTATGCCTACTTATTCCCAGTGCTTTTCCTACTGTGTAGAGACCTAAAAATAAAATGACTGGATTTCACGTAAGAGCAGACTCGCTCAAAATGAACTGCAGTTCCAGCCACAACTTCCTAATTGGTATTTTGCTGACGAGGAAATGCTATTCATCCCTCATTCTTTTACTCTCAGACTCACAAAGAGCTCAATCATCAGTGGAAGCAGCTTCAAACACAAAATACATTTTTTTAGATCTTTTAATGTGAATTTAAGATGACACTGCATGAAAGTGTTTTAGAAAAATACAAGCTTTTGTTTCTTTTGTTTGTTTATTTTTTTAAAAAGTAACTGCCTGGTAAATTGTATATGGGTTCATAATCTTGTGATTATAGGTATAATTTTTACTAGCTGGAGACTTTAATAGGAAGAAGAAAACAAAAGCAAAGAGCTCCCTGTTTCCTAGTCACAGCCTCTGTTTCAAGTCCAATGATCTCGATCTCCCTTTTTTCCTTTTCAATTTTTTTAAAAGTCCTGCAACTCTTTCATTATAGCATCTCTGCCATACAAAACCATCTGAACATGAATTATTTCTAATTCTTAATAAGACTTCCAAATGAAAAAATGTGTTTATGGCCTTTATTGTTGCATTTCATCTATTCTCAGGCCAGACTTCACTGCTGGCTTCTTCTTTATTGGTATAGGAGAAGTTTATTGCATAATTCATAGCCCATTAATGATCTGGCAACCAACAAAACTCTTAAGGCACTGCAAAAATAGCCATGTCCACTAAACAGATTAACTGCACTTGGATGCTGGGAACAGCTGGGCAGCGAAAACAGGTGGATCCAGGAGGAACTTGCTTAAGCAAAGAGACTGAAGTCACGTTTCCATCTTCTTTGTTAGAAGAGAATCTTCTCTGAAGTATTTTCTTACTTAGGACAATCTAAGAAGCACAGTATTTCCCATACATTCCGTAAGCACAGAAATGAGTGCTTAATGGTGAATAAATACCTCTTTACAGGAAACCATAGATCTTCTATTTCTGTCTGAGGAAATAAAATTGTGAGCATGCCCCCATGAATGCGGGTGATTGGATAGATCACCATTTTAGATATGACATCAGTAAAGTCCATCACCCTTTCTCTCTCTCTCTCTCTCTCTCTCTCTTTCTCTCTCTCTCTATATATATATATACACAATGTCATCAGTAAATAGCTTCATGAAGCAAAATTTATATGTTTCAGTTTCTAGTCATTCCTTATGGGCCCTTCCACCTAAGTATTTCATTTTTCATAAAAATGGATATAATGATTCTGCCGGCTTTCAATAATATTCTTCCTACCAGTGCAAGTTCATCCCAGCATAGTTGGTACTGCTTGCATGAACTATTGGACAATCAATCTCAGATCACTCTCTGTACCACCAGGTCTTACCCTGTTTCTGTGGTAATTTTCTCCAGCTGTGTTGCTGATACAGGTAATATAGCAGCATTTATAAAATACTTGAAATCTTTCTTTTTTAGTTGAAGTCATGTTCAGAGCTTTCTCCAAGTCAACTCTGGGGACCTTTGACATATTGTGTACTTGCTAAAATAATTTAGAAGTTCTGGGGTTTTTCTTTTTTAAAATAGTTTGGAAGACTTCAACAGAGAAAAAAGGAAGAAAGCTGCTTGTTTCAGTTACGTAGGCTGTACATACTAGGTTTACAAAGCAGAAAACCATGAAGTCATGTCTGAAATTTTTTTTTTCCCTAAGAGTGGTACTGTGACTTATATCTAGCCTTTCTCTTTTAAACCCTTTAAGTTTACATCTTAAGTACCTGCCTGTTGCATGTCTCTGATGGAAGTACAATATAGATCTGTCCCAATAGTTCTTCTCCAACCTTATGTCCCATCACAGCAACTTGAAAAGTCAGTAGCTATATTGGGCTAATTTCCTTACAAAACTTAAATATAGACTATTGGTTGTTTCCTTTCAGCTATTTATTGTGGGACTCTTACCATTTACCACCTGGAATAATGTCCTTTTACTCAATGACCTTCTAAGTTCCTTAATACTTAAAAAAAAAAAGTCCCATTTTCTCCATGTCACTATGTTAATATCTTTCTTCTCTGCATTCCTGCAGAATAGAAGGTAAGAGAAGGAAGAAATGTAATGGATACTATAGAAAAACATCCCCATTTTATAGGAAAAGATTCTGAGCTGTGTCCACAACTCATTCATATGAATCATGATTTAAGAATACTTCTAAATTACCTCAAGGATCCTCCAGCCAAAAAAATAATCCAGTATTATAATTATATTAGGTCTTAAAGATCAAGAAGTAGCACTTATATTGCTTTTGTTCAATCAACTAGTTGATCAACTAATAAACATAAAATGAAAGTCTACTATATACTGGTACTGTATTGAGTGCTATAGGAAATACAGAGAAGTACATATATGATGTCTCTCTTCTAAACACTTGTAGGTTACTTGACAGATATAAGAATAACTAGTGCAAGATGTGAAAAGTTTTATAAGAGTTAAGATGGAAGGCAGCTGTAGTCTAGAAAAAGGCTTCATAGAGGAAATGGACCCAGATGAATCTTGAATTATGGGTTGAAAATGGCCATATAATGAGAAAATACTAATAACGAAGACAAGAAAAGGGCAAAATATAAAGTCTGCTTTAAGAACATACCTGCTTTACGTTAATACCAGCAAGTAGAAAAGAATAGGTTTTAAAAGTTGGCCACCAATCTTACTGTGAAGTAGCTTCAATTCCAGTTTTAGAATCCTACTCTTCATCTTGAGAATGGATAATATGATGTGGCAAATGAAACATTAAGGTTCTGAAATGAAAATATGACCATAAAGAGATATTGATGGAGGTGGCAGTAAACATGTATGACTACCTAGAATGAATTGTTCCAGCATGAGCAGCATCACTCTATGGTGATAATCCAGATGTGAGAGGATAGTGAGGGTAGGAAACATTAGGAAAACAAAAACAAACAAACAACAACAGTGTCTTATGTGAGACAAATGATATTTGCATGGTATTGTGCATACAGTGTGTTTCCCAAACTTTCTAGAGGACAACGTTAATAAATAAGCTTCAGTTAAAAAGAGAATTCAAGGAAGTCATATCAAGAGAGGTTCCCCTATGTTCCTTGTAATTGAGTCTAATGTCTACAGAATATTTGAGTAGACCTTTGTCAACAGGGATACTTCATCTTTGGCAGGGTTGGGTTTACCTAAAATGACTTTGGGCACATTGGAGGCACTAAGTTCTTAAAAGCAGCAATGGGCCTTTTCTTTGCATGTCCTATGCAGTTAAGTTTTCTAAGTCTGTTATTAGTTGGAATAAAACTATCAAAATCCAGAGTAGTTCATGAGGATTAAATGGTATAATGAAAATAGTCCAATTAGCTCACTGTCAGAAACAGAATATTTGCCCAATAATGGTAGGTGGTCTATTATATACAAAGAAAATAAAGGAACCAATACTGAACATTGAAAAAAGAATTGCAAAAGGTGAATGCCTTTATTAAGTAGAAGACAAATCAGATTAACAATAAGGCTATAGGAACTGATTTAGAGATGTGCACAGTGCAGATTTCTCACTATTAAAACTGGAAGCTATACAATATACAGTTTAGAAATACTCCGTGATTAGGTTAAAAATACTTAAAGATAGTTTGAGATCATCATTTCTGGATTCCTTTATTTGTATAAGCACACTCATAGAACAATAACAATAACACTGTACAATTTAGGGCAGATACAGTTTTTCTATTTTCTTAGTCTAATTTTAATTTCTACTTGTAGGAGTCCAAGATGCCTATAGGCAGTCCCATGATTGGTACATACAGAATCACTTGCACAGATATTTTAATAATATTATACTATGCGCATGTAAAATAAAAATGATAGCTTGTTAATATCTGCAGTTTTAAGAAGCCATAGAATCGGTTTAGAGAAACCAAAATATATTACAAGTAAATATACCTTTAGAGACAACATGCTCTAATCTACTCCTATTGAAAGAACGGTAGGAAAGAAGAGTGGCTTTCCCCTAAGAGTTTTCGTTTATACTTAGTCAAGTGTTTAATAAACTTGATAGAGTATATAATGCAATAATGATGATACAGTTTACAATAAGTAAAACATATAAGTGATATATAAATATTTTCTCCAAACCTTAAAAATATGACAAAAAAATTGAAAGGATTGCCATGTTGTGTCTTCAACTCATATTCTGCATTCTACTGAAATGATCATAAAAGTACTGAAATAGAAGCAAAGCAGTAGTAGTGCTGAAACTCCTGAATGAAGGATAGAAGAGCACTTGCAAAGAGGGACTTTGGAGCTAGGCAGGCATGGGTCTAAGTCCCATGAATGCCTTTCTTTACGAATTGCATTACCTTAGGCAAATGGATAGAATGCTTTCAACGTGCATCATGCTAACATTATAACTGATGTTATAAGAACTATTATTTTAATTAAAAATGAAACACTAAAGCAATACCATCATGTTTATGTACCATTTTCTGTAATTTCTAATCAATGCAGTAACATGAAATGCAAATGAGATAATAATACAAATCAACAGAAAATAAAAGAATACAAGGATTGCTAGGCAAATCAATTGAAGCCTATCGCCATCCAAAAGGCTATAATTCGTTATCTGATAAACTTGGCAACATAAATCAATGAAAAAGACAAGGTTACCAAATTGAGAAAATTGGTAACATCTATAAGATTTTTTTAGCCAAACATGTTTCAAGTGAATTAAAGAGGCAGAAGAATAAAAAATTTTAAAAAGAATATGTAAAAAAAGAAAAGAAAAGAATATGTAATAAACATATTTTTAAATCACTGAATCAGAAAATATTTTTCAAAGATAATGGAATAAAACATGCAGGTCAGTGAATCCCTGGGTCCCTATAGCATTTTAGTGGCTTTTAGTGATATCCCACTTCAATTCTGAAAACTTAGGAAAAGCAAAAAATGTGAATAGCAAAATGATTGAATATACTGGCCCAGAAGCACATCTTTGCCATGTCCTAGCTGTGCAACCATGCTTGGCACAGAAGTAACAGTCCTCTGCCTCAGTTTCTTCATCTGTTAAATGAGGATCATGATGGTACCTACTGCACTGGTTCATTTTTTGAAATAAGAGATCACTGAAAACAATGCCTGGCAAGTTGTAAGCACTCAGTAAATGCTGGGTAACTATTATTTTCATTTTATTATAAATACACACAAAATCATCCCTAAAAGAAAACATGATGGCATCATGAAATAATAAATACCAAGAAGAAAGAGAGAGAGAGAGAGGAAGGAAGGAAGGAAGGAAGGAAGGAAGGAAGGAGACAAAGTTTGGCCCAATGGCTCTATCAAAATGATCCTCTCTCCGATGTTGGTAGGGCTTCCAATTTAGCTCTACACTCTCAGCCAACTCAATAAAGAAACATCAAGATTTACACAATACCTACTACCCACAAGTTAAAAATTAAATGTTGCTCTGAAGTAGCTTTTTTTTTTAAAGATTTTATTTCATTAATTTGTCAGAGAGAGAGAGAGAAAGAGAGTACACAGGTAGGGGGAGCAGAGGCAGAGGGAGAAGAAGGCTCCCCGCTCAGCAGGGAGTCCCATACCTGAGGGACCCCAGGACGACCTAAGCCAATGGCAGACACCTAATGGACTAAGCCACCCAAGTGTCACTGAAGTAGTCCCTCAGGGATTTCTGCCATGAGCATATACATTCTGTACCATGTGCCCCTTCAGAGTCAGTCATTTTAACACCATGCTCCTTACGTGAGCCCTTGCTACTGTGAAACAGCAACAGCATGGTACTTCCCATCCATTACAAGTTTATTTCTTTTGGTGGATTTGAATGCTTTCCATTTATCATCTATCAGCATTCCTGACACAGCAGGGAAAACCAGAAGAGCTTCTCACTGAATATGATGTAGAGGCCAGCTCCTCTGCCGTGGTACCAGAGACCCCACTCCTCTCCACCACAATGTGCTCTGTGTAGAGGCCATTAAGAATGGATTGATATGGGCACCTGGGTGGCTCAGTGGGTTAGAGCCTCTGCCTTCGGCTAAGGTCATGATCTCAGGGTCCTGGGATGGAGCCCCACATCCGGCTCTCTGCTCCTCAGGGAGCCTGCTTCCCACCTCCTCTCTCTGCGTGCCTCTCAATCTACTTGTGATCTCTGACTGTCAAAGAAATAAATAAAATCTTAAAAAAAAAAAAAAAAGAATAGATTGATACCCTCTCAGTGTTTCCAGTTCACTCACTGTTCGGAGGCTTTACAAATGTCCTTTTCTTTATCAGAAATGTTTCTGCCTGACCCTACTAACTATCTTATAATCATGCCTCAAATATCAAGTTCCCTCCTCTGAGAAGTCTTTTCTGACTTCCTCAAGCCGAGGGTGATGGGTGACGCGACGCCACTCTTCTGTCTCCCACAGGTCCCTAGAGAGACATCTTTTGTGCCGCAGATACCGTCCAGTCACCACTTAATGTCACTTTCCCCAAGAGATTCGGTGCTCTCTGTGGGCAACTTCTGCATCTTCATTTCTCCACATCGAAACCCACATGCATGCTTGCTCAGTATTTGTCAAAACAATTATTAAGTGATAAAATGAGTCTGTGAGAGTGGGACCCGAATGGAAACATGAATGTGTGAACATATGTCTCTCTTTCTGATTTGCTCCCACTAATTTCCCCTCTCTCATTTGATGGATGTCCTCTGTTGATATTGCAGATTTGGGATTCAGGTAATATTTTAAAAATATTCAAGGACATCTGACAATCCCAGGTAAGAAAACGGGATAAAAACCTCCCCACCATACTAGAACTAGTGGTGTGGATATTTAATGGGGAGGCATTTAACACAATGAGATTTTAAAGAGAGCCGATTCTAAAGTGCCTCATCTGAATGATGCAATTAGTTTAGGATGTTTGAAACTAAATTATAAAGAAAACATTGTATTAGTCATGAATAAATTTCCAATCATCTCTTCGTGATTTACAAAATATATATATATTTTTGAAATACGGCATTTGATTTAACTACCACACCTTAATGAGATTAAATAATTCACTAAAAGTGGCAGCTTTTAATTGGCACAATTTTCAGCTGCAACCCCTTGATCCATCTCAACAGTGCCTATCACTTCTCTAAATTACTTATATGTGACTTTAATTCCCACTCAATGGCCTCCACTTAAATAAATTTGGAATGCTATCATAGTGATAAAAGAAAATGTCAACCTTTTATACAAAACCGCATACCGGGTCTGCGGAATTGTTATGTGTTGATATTAGACCAAGTTCCATGATGATATCCTACGTGTATTTAGAAAGATAACTATTAGACATGCAAGTAGTGTATGTCTTATTCCTCATTTAAAAAAAAATAGTAAAACTCAATTATCTAGTTATTTTAAGTGCATTTGGATATGAGAAGAACCGGTGCTGAAAGAAGTAAGTGTTGATACTTGGACTGGAAGGATCCAAAAAGCAATCATGATGGTATGAATGAAGCATTTAAACAGTTGACACTTCTTGCATTGGCAGTGAACAACAGATAAAAATGACATTAGTGCTATCATATTTGCGCAGACAGACGTCTGTGTGAAAACCACCTTTAGACATAATGTGTCCACTGAGAACTCCTATGTACCTCCCTTATCTTTTGAGATATACTCTTTATCCAGTATTCTATCCCTTTTCCCATAAATCCTATGCCAAGTATGAGAAAATAAATTTCAATACTGAATCCAGACAGATCAGGTTGGCTAATGGTTCTGTAATTTATCCGGAAGCTATCGACTTCCCTCCAACCCAGCTTAAATCTGTGGGGCCAAGCCACCATCAATTGTCTCCTGCAACCACGCTTTAAGGGTTTTCTGTATTTATTCTTGAACTTCTCCAATATACTCTCTACTGAAGATCTAGGGAAATTTTAAAAATATTTGTCAGTCATGTCACTCATCTGCTTAATAACTGGAGTGAATTTCTACTGCCATCAGAATAATATGCAAAATCCTTTTCATACCATCTAAGACCTCGGTCCTCTGGCCCTGCCTACATCTTCCACTTCAATTAGATGCCACAGTCTGTCTCATCCTCGTTGCCCCAGCAACGCTTCCTCGGTTCTTTAATATATTGTGATCTTTCCTAGCCTAGATTTTGCCTGCCCTCGCCTGGAAATTTCCTCCCACTCTGTCCTGCATGTGATAACTTTTGTTAACTTTCAGGTCTCACCTTAAATGTCACTTCTGCAGAGACTGCCAGTCTTCTACATACAACCGCATTTTGCATTTCTTCCTTACCACATGTATCTCACTTTAATAATTTCTTATATATCTGTCTCCTGCATGAGATCTAAAACTATGGGATGACAGATGCCATGTTTTTCATGTTCAGCGTAATATCCCTTCTCTCATCTTGGGCCCTAATAAAATAGAGACTAGTTACACTAGTCTACGGCTGAACAGGTTTGGATTGAATATCAGCAGCCCAGTTCTACTGAAGTTCATTGCACTGAAATCTGACTGCACTGAGTCAAAAAATTCCAAACTCAAGACAAGCTAAGGACACCCTCACAGGTGTCATTCTACAATGGAAGGTGTTGATGTCCCAAATACCTCAACAGCCTGAGTTAATATAACACAGAAAAAAAAAAAAGAGAGAGAGAGAATAAAATAATTTAAGTTTAAAAATAATTCGGGTTAAAAGTCAGAATGAAAATTTTATGACTTGAAGTAGAAAACAACCTTAGACATTGTCTGACACAACTTCCTAAATGATGATAATTTTAAAATTCCATCATATTTCCCCCTTTTTAATCCTTTTAATGGTGTTCCACCTTCTGAAGAAAAGAAAAGAAAAAGAAAAAAGAAAAACCCTGTCATGAAGCTCCTGGGGATTGGGCCTCACGGAGTCAAAGGAATCCCTCTATGTTTAGAGAAATAGATAAAGGCCTTCAGGAAGTTTTCCTAGGCAGATGCTCCTTGGCAAAATTAATCCCAAACCTCACTTTTTCCTCACCCTCACATTTTACTCTCCCATTTCTTTTCCCCCTCTTTCATTTTATTCCCTCTCCCATGATTCATCTCCCCCTACTTCCCTAGCTCTTTATCTCTACATTAACTTTTTCAATCTAGCTAGTCCTCTTTAATCAAAATTACTTCTTCAATTAAAACATGGTTTTTATTTCTATCTTACTGGGCTTAAAAATAAAAGACAATGACAGAAGTAGGAACAAAATGGTGAATTAGGGGGGCACCTGGGTGGCTCAGTGGGTTAAAGCCTCTGCCTTCGGCTCAGGTCATAATTCCAGGGTCCTGGGATCAAGCCCTGCACCGGACTCTCTGCTCAGCGGGGAGCCTGCTTCCTCCTGTCTCTCTGCCTGCCTCTCTGCCTACTTGTGATCTCTCTCTGTCAAATAAATAAATAAAATCTTAAAAAAAAATGGTGAATTAGGGGCAGAAAGATATGTGGAAGAAACTTAACCCTGTGCACTCTACTGTACTTCTCTGTTAATTGAGTATATTTAAGAATGTCAAGGAGTGGGTGGCAGACAGGATAGCCAGAAACAGATGCATGAAGTGAAATGTGCTTAAACATCTGCTTTGTATTCACGGATAAGCTATAATGGATTGTACAGAGCACAATGAATGAAAGATAATAAATGAATTGACAGTCAATCTATAATTACACAGCTCATAAGATAACTAATATTTCTTCTAAGTATTTAATTTGAAACCTTAATACACCACTTCAGAAGTTAGGTCTTTCCTGCAAACCAGTTACATTTGAGTGGCATGAATAACTAGTTATTGTTTTTAACATTTCACACTCATAATATCTTGTCTTCACATTCACAGAGAACTCAAGGGCTGAGGAACCTTCTGAGATCAGCAGAGAAAATTGCTTCCCCCATCAAAGAGATGGCATCTCCTCTGGGGAAGGAGCTGGCAGCTTTTTAACAATGCATAATGCCTCATGACATTCTAGAAAGGGTTTGAAAGCTGCATTCTGACTGTGCTGTGGCATATCCTCCAAACTCCGTTACATCACACTCAACAGTTAGTCTCCACCACACGGATTTTATTTATTTATTTATTTATTTATTTATTTATTACTCTGAGCATTGCTTCTTATAAATAAGGCAGCTTTTTTCTCTACCCTTTTGTCAAGTGTCAGAAGCTTTACTGATATATGTTTTGGAAGTATGTCCAGCTGATTCTCCCTTAAAAGATGTAAGAAAAAATAGAAAAAAAAATAGGTAACTAAAGACAGGATATCTTGACTTGGTTCTATCTTTTTAACGTGTAATCTACTACAAATCCCTTGAATTTTTTCTTAGTTAGATTGGTAAAAGTTAGATATTAGTATTTTTGTCTACTAGAGACTGTCTAGGTGCCTATACCATAAAATCAGCACATGTTACTTCTGTGTTAAGAAAATTCATTCATTCCATAGATTATCATCATGGTTCCATACTTCTAAAAAATTAGGAATATGGCTATAAACAAAATGAAATTCTTGTCCTCCTGTAGTTTATACTGAAGTGGGGGCAGACAGACAGTACGCAAACAAATGTAAGAACAAGAGGGAAAAAAAACTGACAATGGTGAGAAGTGGCTGTTTTATAGAAAGTGATCTGGGAGGTACTTCTGACAAAATGACATTTTAGCAGACTTGAAGGCAGTAAGACTGTGAGTCATGTTAGTGTCTGACAGGATCACTCTGGCTAACAAGTAGAGAACAGACCAAGAAGCCAGGCTGGAAGTAGGGAGACTAATTTAGGAGGCCATAGCAGAAGCCCTGCAAAGAGATAATGGTGCTTTGAATTATGACTTGAGACAGTATATGGAGTATGATATTCCAAAAGGAAAAATGTTCAGTGGAAAGTTTATCATAACTCACTCAAAGAGTTGACTATAGAAAACATAGTCATTCCTATCATAATGGAAAGATTTTAATATTCACCTGTGATATCAATCACACTAGGAATGTGTAACTTACCTTTATTATGTCATAGTCTACCAGTTGTATCTCAGTGGGTGACACTGGTTTGCAATTTAGGGAAAAACTTGGAGTTTTCCCTTTTCCATCCATTGGTAGAGTTCTCTCCTTCAAAAACTAATTCTTTCTTTATACATGGCATAAATCTAAACACATGAAAAAGACATACACACAGAGATAAACACACCACACAAACAAAACCATCCTCTCCTTACAATATCACCAATAACTTTACTTTTCATAAGAAGATACTTCATGTACTTTTTAGGATAAAAATGTTCCAGCATTCTAAGAAACACGACGAAGAAGTACCAAATTTGTAAAAATACATATGGCATTCATGATTGAGCATGTCATAAATTTATTCACCTAGGTCCATAATTTATTCATACATGTAATATTTTTGATTACCTATTATGTACTAAGTTGTTTCCAATATAAAAATAGACATTGCAGTGAACAATGGGCTATAATTATAAACAAATTCAATGATTGACTGTATTTTTTTTAAAGATTTTATTTATTTATTTGACAGAGATCACAAGTAGGCAGAGAGGCAGGCAGAAAGAGGAGAAGCAGGCTCCCTGATGAGCAGAGAGCCCCATATGGAACTCCATCCCAGGACCCTGAGATCATGACCTGAGCTGAAGGCAGAGGCTTTAACCCACTGAGCTGATTGACTGTATTTAACCGTCTATTCTTTTCCCCACAAATATTAACATATTCCTGGATTTTTTTGATGTGTTAATGTGATATGATTTGTGACTTGTGACTTGTTGATATGATTTGTGACTTTGTGGAGGTAAATGAGGAATACTAGGAAGCTGAGAAATACTCAAGAATTAGGAGAGACTTGTCTTTCTCTCTCCTTTGGTTACATATTCTTTTTCTCTCATTGATTCTCAGGACTCCATTTTAAGAATTCACATAAAGAGAAGCTTTCTTAACTTGGTTTGGGAGGTTAATGAATTACTCGGATACAGAAACCCACAAAATTATAAGTAAACTTAACCAATTAGTATGTGTGTTAGAGGAAAAAAAAGACACCCAAATGCAAACTTTATTAGGTGAAAAGGGAATTTCTTGGCTTATGCTAACAAAAATCAATGAGTACAGTTGGCTTTAAGAAATTCTTGTTTCTGAAGCACCAAGGACATTAGGGCTCAGTCTTCTCCTTACCTTCAAAACAAACATTAGAAAGGTGGCAGAAATTATCTTCCACCAGCTCAAGACTCACATCCTGCCACTTGAGAATCTGAGGGGGAAAGGGTACTGTCCCAATAGCTCAGGAGAAAGTTCGATGGAGGGGTGTTAAGATACACCCAGATAGCTGGCAAAACATTATCTCTGGATGTATGTGTGAGAGTGTTTCTGGAGGAGATTAGCATTCAAATTGGTATACTCAGTAAAGAAAATAATCCTCAGCAATTACAGTGGGCTATCTACCTTCCCCAAATAGAAAAAAAATGTGGAGAAAGGGTAAATTGGCTCTCTGAGTCGGGACATCTCCTATCCTCAGACTTCATCACTCCTGGTTCTTGGACCTTTGGAACTCCAACTAGGACTTAGAACATTGTCTCCTCTAGTTCTCATGTGTTTGAGTCTGAACTGGAATGATACCATCAACTTTGCTGTGCCACCACATTGTGGAAGGTAGATTGTGAGGCTTCTCACATGGTGGCATTTGCTCAGAATAAATCTTTTTCTATATATCTCTAAATGTCCTATTTTGTTTCTCTGGAGAACCAAGGCTAATAAGAGTAGTATATTGGGTTTGGCTTAGATCATGTACCCATACCTTACTGAATCACTGAGGTAAGAGAGATGGCATAGCTCAAGGATCAGGCCTGGGTAACATGTTGAGTCCTTGTTAGAAATTTTATTATGGTAAGAACACTTAACATAATATCTAGTCTTTTAACAAGTTTTTAGGTGTGTAATGCAGTGTTGTTGACTATAGCTACTATGTGGTACAACAGATCTCTGGAATGTATTCATCTTGCTTTAGCTATAACTTTAGACCTGTGGATTAGTAACTCCCCATTTTCCACAACCTCCTTCCCAAACCCTGGCAACCACCATTCTACTCTTTGATTCTATGAATTTGATTATTTTGGATACTTTGTATAAGTGGAATCATGTAATATTTATCTTTATGTGACCAGCTTATTTCATTTAGCATAAAGTCCTTAAGAAGACTCTTTCATGTTGTTGTCTTTTGCAGAATTTTTTTCTTTCTTAAGGTTGAATATTATTTCATTTTATGTACATACCACATTTTCTTTACCCTAAGAAACAAGGAGTGACATGACCACTAAAAGCAGTAGATCAACTTTAAGAGCATATGTACATGTTTATGAGCAGGGAAAGGAATTTCTTCAGATTGTAAAAGGAGTCCATGATGCAGGTCTCCCCACCCATTGCTGGCAAAACAGAACAAAACAAAATTAAACAAAATTAAACAGCATTGCAGTGAGCATAGAGTTGTACTTGGAGCTGCAGAGAAAAGAAAATCCCCAAGAATGAAAGAGCAGATATTTTTCAATATCAATTAGATTTTGACCAGCATAAAGTTCCTTTTGTCAAATTACGGTAATTTAGCATCAAGGCACTTACTCAAGTTCTTACAGAAATGGAGACCATAAATGTTCAGAGCCTAGATTATGTGGTGAATAAGAACTCAGCTACTGATGGGATGGCTTTGTTGTTATCTATTTATTTATTTGTAACTGGTAGATCTTGCAATCATGACACAGAGTATATAAACACTAAGAGACATTATATCCCATTTCCTCTTTGAAATTCATTTAGTCCAGTAAATTCTTCACCTTCTCTTGGATAAAAATCCAGGCAGTGCCATGACTTATGTAGTAACTCCTAGATTGTGAGAGCATGGTTGCTTGAAATCATCAAATACAGTGGGATTTGGGAAGTCAGAACGCCTATAATAATTAAAACTTTGGTCTTCATTTAATTTTCCTTAAAGTCCTGACTCCATTTTCATGCCTAAGGATTTTTTTATGTGCATCCAGCATGTATCTTAAGTAATGTATACAGATAGTTAAAAAAAAAAAAAAGAAGAAGAAGAAGAAGAAGAAGAAGTTCTGAATGGACCCAACATATAACACAACCAGAACACTGAACATGCAAGACTAGTGGAATGCAATCCCAAAGCCACTTTATTTTCTTCTTCACTGGTCTTTTACCTTTGTTCGAGAAAGCTAGCTTTTCTTACCTTGGGTAAAATTTGCTTTGTGCTCAAAACTTAGATAATTTAAGTGGCATCTGGGTGGCTCAGTCGGTTGAGCATCCAGCTCTTGGTTCCTGATCAGGTCACTATCTCAGGGTCATGAGATCAAGACCCTCATAGGCCTCTGTGCTCAGTGGGGAGTCTGCTGGAGATTCTCTCTCCCTCTCCCTCAGCCCCTGCCCCCCAAGTCCAATTTATTGAACTAAACACACACTCACACTTGCACTCCCCCTCTCTCAAAATAAATGACATTCTTTAAATAAATAAATAAATAACTTAGTTAATTTAATATTCCTTTAAAGCAACAAATACATAGACTGGATTCATTTCTTAGCATATCTAGACTAATAATCCAAGATTCTACTTTCATTCAAAGTTACATCTACTCTGTTCCATGCTAGGGCCTGTAGCAGAAAGATAAATAAGCCAAAGAAGAAGGCATATTCGGTTTATTTTTTTTTTCTCCCTCTCATCTTCCACTGTATTACTAACCATGGTTTCTTTTTTTTTTTTTTAAAGATTTTATTTATTTATTTGACAGACAGAGATCACAAGTAGGCAGAGAGGCAGGCAGAGAGAGAGAGATAGGAGGAAGCAGCAGGGAGCCTGATGTGGGGCTTGATCCCAAGACCCTGAGATCATGACCTGAGCCAAAGGCAGAGGCTTAACCCACTGAGCCAATCTTAATATCAATGCCTTGCTAGAGGGAAAAACAACCTTAGTTTGACAATAGCCAGGCCTTCAGGATCCTGTTATGTTTTCTTTAACATAAGAGAATCCTTCTGGGAAGCTCTGTCTTCACCTCTGCCAGCTCCAAAGTGTATAATCAGTCACTCCTCACCATCCCAGTACAGCGCTTTCTGGGCAAGAGTTCTGTCCCCTTGTTATAAGAAAAACACCTTTTTCTACCAAAACCGTCTCAAGAATTCTTTCTTGGCTGTTGGTTCATGGACCCAAACTTCAAACCACATCAATAGAGCCTTCCAAGGAAATTCTCAGTGTCCGCTAACCTGACGCTTGATACTACCAATTCTGGCAAGGGATCCTGTAACTGATTCTTAAATATTTCCTTTAAATTTTTGCATTTTCTGCTCTTCATTTTGGCATATCACGCTTATTTGATTTTGGTGACTCAATCAAATGTTCTAATTTAACAGCTTGTTAAAATAGTATTTGCTATTTTCAAATACTTCTCATTTTGTGTCCAATAACATAATCTGATTCTAAATAAGCTGAAAGTAGAAAAATTCCTGTAGGATTCCAGGAATCACAGTGTTTACAAATGCCAGTTACGATGTGGTTTGAAGTAGTGAGGTTCAGAGCTGACAGCCAAGAAAAATTCTTGCGACGTCTTTGGTGCCAAAAGGTGATTTTCACTGAAGTGTGCGGACAGGACCTGTGGGAGAAAGCTGCGCTGGGGTGTTGAGGCACCGCTGAGTATATACTTTAGAGTTGGGTGGGGAGTCAAGACAAAGGGAAGTTTCCAGAAGGACATTCATATGTTCAAGAAGACGTACAGGATATTGGAGGCCTAGCGATTGTCAAGCTCAAGTTGTTTTTCCCTCTAGCAAAGCATTTACATTAAGACAGTGGAGAGTTTCTGGAGGAATGTCAGAGTCCCCCCGCCTCAAGTATTCGTCAATGGGCTGCAGGTTATAAGAAAATTTAATTTTATCTACATTTCCTTCTTGCCTTTGTTCTCTACATCAGTTACGGTGTCCATTTACTCTAAAATTGTTCAATACAAATGACTATATATCATGATTAATTGTTTCATCGTCTCCTGAGGTGGATATATTAGTTTCATGAATTTAGCCTTTCTCTGGAATATTTATGATTGTTGCTCTCCTCCAAGTCACGAATACAGAGTCGATCAACACACATACTAACCATTTCATCCTGCTCCTCTGAAGTGGAACTTTGCTGCACGTGGACATTGCCCCTCACGTACTGTATATGCCCATCCCCACAAGTAACCCAGACGTCCTTACCCTTGATTTGTCTGCTACTTCTAATCCTCTTATCTCCCTCATTTTAGCTCCTGGCAACAACTTTGTTCAAAAGACTTCAGGAAGAAGCCACCCAGAATCCCAAGGTTATGGAAGTGTGATTGGTCTTCTAGAGGCACCTCCTGGCACTCCTATCAGTGCCCCAGGCACGGCAGTTAAAAGGGATTGAAACACGAAGACCTAACTCTATCATCTAATGGCGCTGCCTGTGTGCCTGTTCCCTTGGCTGTGTTAATTGCTATCACAAGGCAAGCTGGGGACAAAGCAGAAGCTGACATCCCACAACCTGCTCCTCTCCAGGTGGGACCTATTTCTCAAGCACTCCTGGATGCCCTAAGGTTAAGGAAAGGAAAAACAGATAGTTAACTTCTGAGATCACAATCTTGCAAGACAGAAGTCTCCCTCAGTTTACAAATGTCTTAGCAATTTACAAGAACAAAGCATTTCTATCCATGGCCTAGCTTCTGGAAGGAATGTTGATACAGTTAAATGTCCTTACAACCTGCAGCCCGTTGTCAGATACTTGAACCAGGCAGAGCGTCACTTTCCTCCAGGAAGTTCCCAGTATCTTCATATTAATGCCTTGCTAGAGGGAAAAACAACATTAACTTGACAAGGTCAAGTCCTCCTGTGAGTGTTCTTGAACATATGAAAATCCTTTTGAAATCTCCCTTTCCTTAGCTCCCCCAATCCCATAGTATATAGTCGGCCACCCCTCACCACCCCTCACCACCCCTGGGCAGCAGCCCTTTCTGCCCACAGGTCCTGTCCCCTTGCTTTAGTAAAGCCACAATTTTGCACCAAAAATGTCTCAATGAGTCTTTCTTGGTCATCAGCTCTGTACCTCACCCCGCTGAACCTCACCTATATTCCAAAACCCCATCAACAAGACCCAGGGATCTGTTATAAGTTAGCTATTTATTTGATAGCATCAATTTCATTAAGAGATATTTATTTTTATCTTGAAAGCAGAGTTCAATTTTTAAAGTGAATCTGACCCTTTACTCTTTAACTAAAGTAGGGAATGATTCCTTCTCATTCCATCAATCAAAGCCTCACAAACAAAGCTTTGATAGATGAGCAGCCAAGACAGATTAGAATTATGTCATTATTAGAAAATGTCTCATCATCACTTTTTCCAAGTGTATATCAGTGATAGAGTCTTAGAATTTAGATGTAATGGCCAGGAAAACATCTTCCTGTCCACACCCTTCACACAGATTTGCACCTTTAGCAGTTCACTCTTACTTTGCTTTGTCCTTAATGGCTGTGATTTTTATACCATTGTATCAACTTAAATAATAGTTTGTGCTTCCTCTAAAGACATTCCTTTTGACAGTCTTCTTAATCATACTTCTGGATTCCTCCAGTACTTTCTAATACAGTGCAACCAACTGAAACTGAAGTGGAGAGAACATTTCATTCCACATCCAAACAATTGTCACTCATGCTAGTGGACGTTTTGAGTCTCATTTTACTGCTTGAAGAATAATTCATGCAATTACTATACACCGTCTCATAATATTTTACCAAAATGCTTCCAAACTGTACGATACAATAAAATTCCTTGGTACTCCACCTGCCAATACTTCCCTCGTTTCAAAGAAAAGCCAATAAAGGAACCATTCATTGCAATGTGCTCCTGAGGGAGGCATCAAAGCCTGGTGGTATTTATGGAGGTTGAGCCATAGTGAAAAGTAAATGAGTTTCTGAGTCAAAGAGAATTGTTACATCTTTGATGCTTTTGACACCTTCTCTTTGCAAATTCTCAAAGCACATTTATTTTATTACTGACATTTTTGAGATCTGAAAATTAAAATATCAAATATGTATTAATGCCCAGCATGATTGAGAAACTAGATTTTGCCCATAGAAGTTAATGATAAGGAAAAAAGGAAAAAAAATGTTTTTCTTGCAGGACTCAGTATTAGTATACACTATATTCTTAAATGTTTCAAACTGGACAGCATGTACATTACATTCCTTTGGTAGAGATAAGTGAAATGCAAAACATTGATCTCTCTTCAACATCTGGGGGAAATTAAAGAGGAAAAGGAGAAAAAAAGTTATAACAAAGTTTCATTGAAGTAGAAATTGTGGAATAGAAAAGAACATTTTCTTTCTGGTTAGATAGAATTTTATTTATCAATATTGAAAGTATTATTTTTATTTATTTATTTATTTTTAAAAATTTTCTTATTTTTTATAAACATATAATATATTTTTATCCCCAGGGGTACAGGTCTGTGAATCGCCAGGTTTACACACTTCACAGCACTCACCAAAGCTCATACCCTCCCCAATGTCCATAACTCCACCCCCCTTGAAGGTATTATTTTTATAACGAGAAAATATAGAAGCTATAAAATAGAGCACATGTGCCTTATCACAATGGTAGAAGATAGTTTAATCATCTAAATGCCATATTCTCTCTTTTCAGAAAGGAAAAATAAACCCCATTTATAGAAATCACAAGCTTTATTTTTTTTGTAACTGTTTTCAAAATTACATTTTTAAATAGAGTTTGATGGAGTAAGTTGCCATCAAATAAATCTATATTTATGTGGAAGTTTTGATTTCTCTAGCTTCCTGTAAGCAACTACCTAATTTCATAATTGCTGGGTAAAAAAATTGCTGGGAAGAGGATTCCAGTCATATTTTCAAAGTTAATGAAATTCACTGAAAGGAACATTCTGCTAAGGAAGGACAGGACTTTAGTCTAGTTCCAGATCTTTTAGAAACCTGATTTTCCTTTCCTTTAATTTGTATGTAATATCACTTGCCCTGAATATCTCTCAGGATACTTACAAGCAAAAAACCAAAAGTGAAAAATATATATATAAATGCTCTTAAAAGTGTATTGTGCAACTCAAGCAAAATTATTTTAATTGCAGAGCTCATCGCCATTGTTCTGGATTTTCTAACTTGTATAATATCCTGCAGAATGGTTTTAGCATTTATGTTTAGCAAGAGTAAAGAAAATTAGATGACAGATAAATTCTAAGGGAGATTACATCCATGCCACACAGCTCTTGTCTGGCTGTGACAACAATATTACATTAGTTGGTGTGGCAGACAGACTCCAGGCCTGCTGCCCAGGGTCCCTGCCTCCCACTGTATATACATCCTTGTATAATCCTTCTCCCTGAGCATGGGTGGGGCTTGTTACTTACACCTAGCCAACAGAACATGGCAATGGTGATGAAATACTACTTTTGTGATTGCATTACTATATATAAGACTCTGTCTTACCAATAGACTCTCAAAAGACATCCTGGACTGATGAAGTAAATGGCCATGTTGGAAAAGCCACATGGCAAGGAACTGGGAGTGGCCTCTCTGAATTTCGAGCAACTTCTAGGAGCCTGGTACAGCCTCCACCAGATAATTAGCAAGAAGCCAAGGCTCTTGTAGCTGTACCAGAAAATAAATTCTTTGAATAGCCTTTATGAGCTTGGAGGTGGCTTGACTGTTCCTCATCCCCAACACAGGAATGCAGCCCATCCACATCTTGATGCAGCTTTAGGAGACCTGAGCAGAGGTCTCCACTACTCTGAGGCTGCTTCCTGAGGCCCTGGAACAGTGAAATAATAAATGTGTATGATTCTAAGTTGCTAAACTTGAGATTGTTACACAGTAACAGAAAACTAATACTGTTGGCAAAGGATTTATTATTAACTTGACCTATCTAATGACAACTATCAAACCAAGAGGTTGAATGATATTTTGGGAAGCTACAAACTTGTACTGATTATTATTCCCTCTGAGATACAGATTATAAAAGGAATACCTAAAATATTTGCACTAAATCAATTGACTAAACCCTAACATTTGGAAATATAAATCAAAACATGATTTGCCTTTAACGGTAGCTACATGTTGTTTCTCACTCTAATTGTAAGAGATATCAAATAATATTGTAGACATATGTGAATAAGAAAGAATCCATAAATTATGTCTATTCTTTCCTTATCACTGTCTGTTTCATCACCAAGAAAGCCACCATTAATTGTCTTTTGTAGCTGAAACAATAAAAATTTGTGCTTGTGATTTAAGCAGAGCATGTTAAGTACCACTCAGTATGCCTATTTTCTTATAGCAAAGACACGATTTTTATTTCCATTCTCCATTATCTTCTATTATTTTACTCATCAGTGGAGTCTTTACTATTAAGAGGATAATAAGGAATTATCTAACACTAATAATTATTCTTCTGGCCCAACGGGCTCTAAAGAAGTGAGAGGAAATCTTTTGGGTTTTCTTATCTGAGGATTCAATGAGATTAAGTTCCTATCTTTAATGTTAAATGCATCCCCCACTGTCCAAAACCACATGAGTTAACTCCCTACAACTAAAATAAAAACAGTCATCTAAAACTCCTTTTTTATCGAAGAAAAAAAAATGTAACTTATTCAATTATAAGAAAAGTTTGTTATAATTGGGCATGTGTTGCATGTTTGCAATACCCAAGGACAGTTCCGACAATCTACTCACTGACCTATTTTCATCATATGTTCTATCAAGCTGTATTCATCAACCCTAGCTAGTGACTGGTCCCTGGGAATGCAAATGAAGAGCTCAGAATTTGAATCTTTGCCAGTTAGTCAGCATATGGACCTTACTTTCCCAGCAGAGACACCAAAGAGAACTTTAGGTCACTCAACTGGAATGTTTCTATTTAAGTCAGGGTGAAGTAGTGAATAACAACAACAACAAAAAAAAAAACCCTCTTCTCTTCCAAAAAAAACAAAACAAAGCAAAACAAAAAAAAACAAAAAACAAAACAAAACAAAAAAACCCTCTTCTCTTACAGTAAGAACTCCTCTCCAGCAAGCCAGACAGCGCTCTCCTGAGTCATCTCCCTTTATGACCCCCTATTCTTATACCAGGACTAAGGGCTGAAATTGTTCAAATGTTACTTTTTAGTGTTTTCCCCCCATGGTTTTATGCAGATTCAACTCATGAGTGTCCAAATAAGGACCCAGGCAAGGATTACAGAGTCACCTGTTTGTGAATCCCCAGATCTCTTTCTCGCTCTTCTCCTGTACTGTGCCCTATACCTTCTAGCCACCCTGCCTTCTGATACTCTGACTTCTGTGTTCTCACTGGAGTGATTGCTGGGCTCCTTAGGATCTCTCCCTCACTTGGGGTGCCTAGGTGGCTCGGTTGGTTGAAGCAACTGTCTTTGGCTCAGGTCATGATCCTGGAGTCCTGGGATCAAGTCCCACATCAGGCTCCCTGCTCGGCAGGGAGTCTGCTTCTCCCCTCTCATGCTCTCTCTCATTCTCCCTCTCTCTCTCTCAAAAAAATAAATAAAATCTTAAAAAAAAAAAAAAAAAAAGGATCTTTCCCTCCTACCTAACCTCCCTCCATGGCAGTCTGGAAACTGCTTTTAGGCACTAAAGTAAGGCAATTGTAAACTAGCCCAATGTTTTACCTTTTCTTGGATATGATAGATCTGTATTGCCTGTGGTCTAATGTTAAAAAATAATTGTTTCATATATTTCCTTTGGTTTTTCTGGTTGAATCAAAGAAGCGCAATCCTTGGCCAATACCATAAGTCCCCATTTCTTCTTTATCCTACCCCTCACAAAATGCAGGGTATCAGGTGTGACTTGGCCTTATCATAGACAGTGCCAATATCACACAATTGAATCCCAAAGAAATGATAAGCTGGAGAGAGAGGTTTTCACTCTGAGGAGCAATTTGGAGGCTTAATGAACAAGAGCACACATTCTGGGTTTGTATCTTGGCTCACTCTCTATTAGTTACATGACCTTTTGCAAGCCATTTAAATGTTCTCTGCCTCAGTTTTCCAAGATGTCAAATGTGTGTAGCAGTAATTACTCTCACTGGAGTGCAGTGAAGATGAAATGACTTGATATATATGTAGCACAGGTTTATTATTATACGTTACCTATAATTATGAATATTTTTACCACTGGTATTAGTTTGAGAAGATAAGAAAAATGGTGTTGAGAAAAATGGGTGACATGGCTGTTTATTTGGTTGAAGGGTAAAAAAAATACTCTTAAATACATATGAGCTGTTATGTTACCCAGGGTCCTATAGTACTTCGTAAGGATAAAGTTTAAGAAAATGTCTTGAAAGTATACACAGTTACAGCCAGAGAAGAAACAAATTCCTTGACAGAAATGATGACTGACCATTGAGTCAGAAAGTTTTGTGAGCTGCCCTTCTCTGATGACCTTAAAATAAGGAGGATCCAGGATTCTCTGAACACAATGATAAAGTTTTAATTTTGCCTGACAGCAGAGGGTTGTCCATTCACCATGTGTTTGTTTCTTTATAAAGGGTGATTAGCATCTTCTATGGGAGTTGTTTGAGGTCCTCTTTGAAATGGAAATGAATCAGGTGACCTTACCCTTGAGGAGCTCAAGGTAAAGAAAGATACAGAAGGTAAAGAAAGATACAGAGGTAAAGAAAGATACAGAAACATAACTGCATGGCTATATAATTAGACTCCTAGCGAGAGTAAGACCAAAATGTAATGAAAGAATCAAAAACTGAAAGGGGAATCCTCTTGCATTGTGAGTTAGAATGCAAACTAGTGCAGCCGGTCTGGAAGACAGTATAGAGGTTCCTCAGGAAGTTAAAAAGAGAACTATCCTATGACCCAGCAATTGTGCTACTAGGTATTTATCCAAAGGATAGAAACATAGTTATCTGGAGGAGCACATGCACCCCAATGTATATAGCAGCAATGTCTACAAATTGCCAAATTATAGAAACAGCCTAAGAGTCCATTGACTAATGAATGGATAAAGAAGATGTGGTGTGTGTGTGTGTGTGTGTGTGTGTGTGTATAATTCAGCCATAAAAAAAGAATGAAATCTTGCCATTTGCAATGACATGAATGAAACTAGAGTGCATTATGCTAAGCAAAATAAGTCAGTCAGAGAAAGACAAATGGCATATGATTCCATTCATATGTGGAATTTCAGAAAGAAAACAATCAAGCAAAGGGAAAAAAGAGAGAGAGAGAGGGAAGCAAACCAAGAAACAGACTCTTAACTCTAAAGAACAAACTGATGGTCACCAGAGGAGGGGTGGTGGGGGATGGGTGAAATAGGTGATGGGGATTAAGGAGTGCACTTGTGATGAGCACTGGGTGATGTACTGAATTGTTGAGTCACTATACTGTCCACCTGAAAGTAGTATTACACTGTATGTTAACTAACTGGAATTTAAATAAAAACCCTTTTTAAAAAAGAAGGAATCAAAAACAATCATCTGAGAGGACTTATAACCTTATTTTAAGGTTGAAAGAGACAGTGTTGATGGTCTATTTTAAAAACTTTACTTCACATTATTTTCCTACAATTTCAAAAAAAATAAGGAAAACATGTTTGATTCATTGATAATGAATGAATAAATGTATACCAATAAATGTATTTGGTCATCAGCTAAAATTTAATCTCCAAATATTCAAGGATAGCATAAAACAAAGATGAACAATGTTTTCTCCCACTTTGGTATCCCTCAGCATGGATTGTGAAACTCTAGGATTTCAAAATATGAGAATGGCGACTAATTCTAGATACTCCCATAATGATCTTGATCTTCAGGAAATCCATTTTACTTCATTTGTTGACCTAATTTTCATCATGATGAACTGAAGTGTCAAGGTGTGTCAAGGTAATGGGGAAGAAGAGATAAAAAATAATAATTACTATTTTTAAACTCTATGTGTGCCTGGAATTGTTCTAGGTACTTAAGATCACTGACTGCATTTAATTTTCAGTCTGCATTTGAAGTAGGTACTATTATTTTTTCCTTCTTAGGTAAAAGGAAACTAAGTCTCAAGGGAAAGAAATGAATATTGGTTCTGTGGTTCCTAAGTGGTGAAGCTGGAATTTGAAACCAGAGCCATGTGTCTCTAAATCCCAACCTCTTAACCACAGATCTTGCTACTTCCAGACCTGAGTGGCAAATTTGGCCCAAACGACTGGATTGAGTGATAAGTAATGAAGCCTTCAAAGGGACTCTTTCCTGTTCCTAAGGTATTAAGGTACAGGCATAATGGAGTTCTCTAAAAACAACAATTCCTTAGGGGTTTTATTTAAATATCTTACAAAAATTAGTTTCTTCCACTTTATTTCCCCCCATCATTTTTCTCCACCAAAAAGATTTAGTATTCTTGTAGAGGAAGAAAAAAATCAAATTACTTCAACGGACAAGATTGATGGGTCCTTGGAAAAAAATAATGATTGAAATTCTCAGCTGCTCTCCAAGATGATTAAATCCTAATTGAGGGAAGGGCCTTGTGTGGAACCCGCAGGCTATAGCAGGATGGTTCTGTGGGCTCTGAAGGAGATACAGTTGGATCTATTGCATTTAGCAATTGCTTTAGGCAGTTCCATATCGAGTGGTTACAATTCAATAATGGGAAGGGCTGACATTATAATGATTTCTACTCTCCCTAATTATTCTGTGATGTTTGTTGATGTGCATAAGCAATGATTCTGAAGCACCATTTAAGAGGGCCCAGAGGACCTTTCATTTAGGTACACAGAGCTCAATTGCGGGGGGTGGGGGTGACATTCTATTCCCCTTAAAATATATTGTATATCCAACATGTGAGCCTAATACCTTCTGATTGTTTTCATCACTTATCAATAAAAGAAGTCTGTTCAGGTGAAGGAATGACAAAGTCCTCTTAATATTTGAGTAAAAATTTATCATTTAAATTTCCTCCAGATTCAAAAGTTTGGAGAACTTGCACATAGGTTTTCAGGGAAAGGACTTTCCATTTTGCAAACTAGGAAAATGAGGTTCAAAGATGTTGTATGGTTTACTCAAGATAACACAGGACATTAAGAGCAAAATCTGTAAGTTCCATTTGGTTTTGCTTTTGTATTGTGTGCTTTACTGATTTTTAAAAGAACAGTCTTTTTTCTTTGAGTCAGTTTCACTTTGCCATTTTCCATGTAATGGGTAACTAAAAAGTGCTACATTCCAAACTTATTTAACAGATGTTTTTAGATGCCCACTATGTACCAGTGGTACAAACTCAAATGCTATTGCCATCCTTTGGGAGCTTATAATTAAGTGTGAAGAATAACACTGAGCAAGTAATCGTAAGCAAGATTTGGGAACCTTTAAAAACTTCTTATAGGTAATGTGGAGAAAAGCTGAGAGAGAAGGATATTACTGTCTTTTATCAAACTCTTTTTGAGTTTGAAGAAGTAGGGAGAAAAAGGAGAAGATCTTTGAGGGACAATCTGGGAAAACATTAAAATTCAAAAGTTTCATTAAATGATCAACTTATATGATTAAGAGTCTGACCCTGTTTTTTATGTTTGACCACTGGCAGCTTTCAGGACCCAACCCTTTTCCATTCCCTCTCATCCCACATAAGAAAGTCTGGTGTTCCCTTGCATGGCACCAACAGGTAAGATCAACATGCAAACCCTGGTCTGTGTTTAAGAATATTCCCTCCACCCTCACTCCTTAACCACAACACAAACCAAAGCCATCAACTGTGACATAACTGAAGCAATCCAAACAAGCTTGGGTACCTGTCCTGTCCCCTCCCATAAAGAGGTCCATTTGGTGAGAAATAAACCTTTTTATGTCCCCTTAGTTTATGGAGGCATCATCTGTCTTCACATCTGAACCAATTTAGGGAAAGAAAATTTGACACCCCCCCCACCCCAACCATGGGGGCAAATATAAAACAACTGCTGCTGTGGACAGGTTGATCAGCATCACCCCACCACCTGCATACTGGTTTTGCTTTCTGCCAGCGAACATGACCTTGGAGTGGCTATCTGCTGGCTAGTGTGCACTTTGAGCTGTGCTGCCACCTGCTAGTAAGCATGGGCTTTGTGCTGCACTATGGTGCTTTTACAAAGTCCTACCAAGTCTTGGTTTTAGACTCATAGACCCAAATTGTAAGTTTCAACAACTGGCATTTAGGGACAGGAGTATGGAATTGAGGCACTTCTTAAAGGGCAGTGTGTCTTAGCTTGTACCTTGTCTTTTGGATTCCTTGTGTCTTGTATTGAATCATGTGTTTTGATTCCAACATAAGTCATGACTGATACCATGCTCAAGGGAATTACCCTCACCCTGTGACCACTGGTTGTTTTAGTCAGGCATTCATCCATTCTGTGGAACTCTTGGGAAATAGACTGATCCCCTGTGTTATATATAAGACTATTAAGTAGCCATGTTTGTGGAAGAAGAGATCTGCACTCCTAGATACATATAAGCTTGGAATCCTGAGAGGACCTACATGCTTCCACTGCTGCTGCCAATGCCTCCATCACCAAAAAAAGGATTTGATCTTTAGAGTTTTAGAAAAAAACACCTATAGCAGCCCATGGAACAAAATGTTTTAGTCCTATCCTGTTAAAGAACTGGAGGATACCATACCCTAATGGATAACTGAAATGGACTGACAAAGCCTCTAGGTTCAACTGAGTGTCACGGCTCAACAACATGTCAAGAGTTAATTCCAACTCAGTTTAAGCCTAAAGGGTACCTAAATCTCAATAAAATAATAAGCACCATAGAGAAAGTTCCTAATCCCAACAACATTTTATTTAGGACATTGTGGAGAAAGAAACTTACAGATATGGGAAGGGTAGAGAGGACTTCCTGATGTATTTATCAAACACATATATCCACACCCTGATACCAAAGGAGAAAACAAATATTGAAAGAGGTCTGTTACTTGACCTAGTTGGAAATCCAAAATTCGCTGCACTGATTGGAGGAAAATTGCTTTGAAACCACCTTTCCAAATCACTGGGATCTCAAGTCCATGTTCTACTCAATCTTATTCTATTAGTACCTTAAGAAAGCAATCTTAGAGATGATGGGTCCTGTAGTTCTTACTATAGCAAAGTATGGGTAAGTCCATGTGCTGTGCTTTTCTCTAATCAACTATTTATTTCATATAAAAGTCTTTAATTCCATACAGAATGTGCATGAGTTTCTTTTTTTCATTTTCTTCTGTTAAACAAGGATTACCTTAAACATTAGCTAAACATGTTTTCACATTTCAAATATATGAAACATTGGGTTACTTGAGAGACAACTTTAACTTCAGATAAATTTTCCTAAAAAAATAAAATATTTGTTAAAAAAACTGCCTTTGTTACAAGTTACAAAATAACTGCATGTTATAAGTAAGGTAAAGTGTCCATTATTTTTTTTTCCCAGAGAGAAAGAGAAAGTACAAATGCCCACAAACTGAGGGCAATTGTGGGAGTGGGGAGGCGTAGAGGGAGAGAGAGAGAGAGAGACTCTTAAGCAGGCTCCATGCCCAGTGCAGAGTCTGACTTGGGGCTCCATCTCAGGATCCTGAGATCGTGACCTCTGAGCCAAAATCAAGACTCAGAGGCTTAACCAACTGAGCCACCCAGTTGTCCCTATTTATTCTTTAATATATATTTATTATTTGCCTACATGTGTCAGGCAGTATACTAAGTACATAACCAGTCAAAAGAAGGTCTATGCCTTTAGGAGTTTATGGTTCGCTGCAAGTAAACTAGCTATACACAAGGTGCTATTCTTCCATAGATATGATTAGTGCAGCAAGGTTGCTTCTTCTAACTACACAGTCATGGCCACGTTTTTGCAAATTTAGACAACCTTAATAAATTGCATCTGTGAACTTCCCATCAGTGGGTCTTGGAGTCCCAATTCATTCCCTCATACATGTACTTCAATACAATGTATTGTGTGCTTTAATAGAGTGGGGGTGTAAAAGAGGAACTTAAGTCACCTAGTATGCCCAGGAAGACTTCATAGATAGTTGCCTGTGAAGTAGCATGAGTTTATCAGGGATCAGTGTCGCTGGGACGTTATGTGAAAATCAGAGAGGAGTAGCAATTTGACTATGGTTAGATTTTCAGTGACTATGATTTATTCTTTCATGTAGATGAATGAGAACCACTGAATGATTCTGAGCAAGTAACATAGTCTGATTTGGACATGTGAAAGAATATTTTGGTGACGTAATAGGAGAATGAATTACAAAGCAATATAGATACTGTGATAGTCTGCTTAGTATTTTTGGCATGCTTTGTGTGTAGACTTTCTATGGTTATTTCTGTATATCACAATTTTAAAAGAGAACATAAAAAGTGTGTTGATGACTCTATACAAAATGGTCACATTTTTATTTACCCAAATTTAGGTGTAACTGGCTTATCTAGATATCCCTCTTATATGACTAGCATTCTTTTAAGAAATAACAGTTCTACAAACTAGCTTCTCCATTGTACAGATGAAGAAACTGAGACTTGGAGAGGTTAAATCATGTAATAAATAACAAAACTAGGATGTGAATCCAGGTCTATCAAATATGGCTGACACGAAGTCCTTACCTCTCACACTCTGCTAGCTCAGACCCACAGTATACCATACTGTGCGCCAAACACCACCACACTCACGGCTTTTAGATCAGAGATGACAGCTTTTAGATCAGATTCCTAGCAGCTTGGCTGACAGATTTGATGAATTGAAGTGATATACTTTAATGAAAAAGAGAAATGAGAAAAATATAATTACTAACTCATTGTTCAGGCATTCATTGGCAATTGGGTATGATTTATTTTCTTTTTCTAGTAAAGAATGATTAAACTCACAGAGATTATAGAAACAAGGTCTGTGAACACGGCTACCCCCAGTTAAATGGAATTTGCTAAAAACTATCAAACACAGCACTTAGGTTGGAAATTCGGAGAAGAAACAATTACATATACACATAAAAAAGTTGAAGTTTGGTAAATGCTTTGAAATTGAGTGCTTTTCACTTGCTACTTCAAATCACTGCCCTAGAGGCCAAGAACTGACTGTTGGAAATACAATGAAATATCAACATGCACCTGTTTCTTTGGTATATTGTGTTTTTGTTTGAGAATGAAACATCCCATTGGGAAACTTTCTTTTAAAAATTAGGCACTGTGAATTCGTCACCTGTATCTCTCCTCATTCCTGTCAGCAGGATGATTTTATCAGTTAGGAAAGGATAAGTGGATTCGAGTTCAACAAAAATTCACACCGAGTGACTAGATTTCAGCAGTGTTTTATGAATTATTTTGAAGAGTCTTATAACACCTGTTAACACCAAGAAAAATATAAATTATTTTTATTTTGCACAAGAAAGGTATCCGGGGAAAAGAGATGTTTTTCTCTCATATAATAACTTGCAGAACCCTAGTTTATGATATATAAACGGGTGACATTTGAGTGCCACAGAAAGATTTATCTAGCAATATATTAGTGATTAATGATCTTTTATTCTTAAAAAGGAAAAAGTTGCCTAGGAAACAGAGGTATAAGATTCCTGCTCGGGATACAAATAAATGCTTCTTTAGCATTCACAGAATAATCATGCAAACAACAAATATGTTTGGATTATCCAATATACAATAGTGTTCTTTGTTAGATAATGAGTAGATTAAAAAAAGAATAAATTATTTTAATTCAAGGAACTGACCTTCTAAGTCAATGATTGAAAAATCTGTGTCACTTCACCCTTTTTGGCCCTAGGCAGTCATGACTCATGAAAGACACTCTGTCACAGCCTTGACTAAGCCACCTAAACTATCTCAACACAATGATTCTTCTTGGCCTCAAATGAATTTAAGAGTTGGCTTACAAACTGGATTCCATTAACCAGCCTAGTGAGTATGTTGAAGATAAAATGATAAGAAAATGAGACCAATATTTGAGGGATTGTTGCATATAACATGGAATCTGGTTGAGTTTAGGTAAAGATAAAGGAATAGTTCTAGATGCTATCCACTCATGCAGTTGAGGAATGAGTAAACAGAGTCAGGAGAAAACTGCTTAATCCAATACCATCTTTTAGGTAGCCAAGAATAAACCAAAATAGAAATTAATGGGCTTCCTATTAAGTTAAAATAAAAACACCATTGCCTAGTATTTAGCTCAGTTTCCTAAACAATGCCTCATGAAACATTAGCACTGTGGAATGTTCCATAAGGAGAGCTATTAATTCAGCTAATAAACACTGAGCCACCTATTTTGTGCCAAGTACATTTTCAGGTACTGAGGTCCAGTGGTGATACAGTAAAAGTACCTAATTGGAGTATGTTGAAAGTATACAATAACAAAACAAATACACATATATAATATTTTAGGTGATGATAAATGCTATAAAAAAGGCAAGTGGGAATGATGAGTGAAATTTCTATTTTATGTAAGTTATTTAGGAAATACCTTTTTCAGAAGGTGGCCTATGAGTATAGAACTGAAAGAAATACGTTGAGAGCAAAATGCAGATATCCAGGATAAGTTTGTACTTGGCAGAGGGAGCAGCAATTGCAAAAGCTCCAAATTGAGTATGTGTTTGGTGTATTCAAGGCACTACAAGAATGGCAATATGACCAACAGTAGAGTGAGGGATGAGATTAATGATGCTATCTTATGTAGGAGCTTTTAAGCCATTTTAGGAACTTTGGTCTTCAACTAAGTAATATGAGAAAACAGTGGAAGTTTTTGAGCAGAGGACAGATGTTACCTGTTCTACCCTTAAAGGGAGGCAATAAAGACTATGTGGAGAATACACTACAAAAGCAGAAGGTGTAGAAGGCAAGAAACTAGTTTGGAGTCTATTTAAAAAATATAAGTGAGAAATTATAATGGTTTAACATTAATTCTTTTATTATAAATTATGGTATGCATTAAAGAGTTTATAAAATAAATGAACATTTTAAAAAAATAACAAAACAATCACCTAGCTACCTTCTGCCCAGGCTAAGAAACAGAAGATCACTATAAATCTAGAAGCCTCATAGATGTTCCTTTCAAATGCTTCAAATCATCACAAAGAGTCATGATCATGAATTTTAGGCTAAGCACTTGCTCATGTATAAAGAAACAGATTATCCCTAAGTAATATATTACTAGCCCTGCCTTCTTCTGAACATTAAATAAATGGAATACACACACACACACACACACACACACACACACACCTGTGACTGGCTTCTATTTTGCAACATTATGATTCTGAGGTTCAAGCAAGTTAAAGCATGAAAATGTAATGAATGCCCTTAACCCATGGACCAGCAGTATGTTTTGTAAATAAAGCTTTATTGGGACACAGTCCCACCCACTTGTGAACATGTTGTGTGGATCGCACTCACGCTACAACAGCGAAGCTGAGTAGTACAACAGAGACTATATGGCCTGCAAGACTAACATGTTTACCCTCTGGTACTTCACAGGAAAGGTCTACAAACACCTGTTAGAGGAGAGGAAGCTCCCAAAGAGAGTAAATTGACAGGACCATTTTGGAAAACAGTTTGGAAATATAATGCTTTAAAAAGGGTTTTGAAATGGATAAGGAAAAGAATGATTGGATTCTGGATATACTCTTTTTTTTTATTTAAGATTTTATTTTTAAATAATCTCTATACGCAGTGTAGGACTCAAACTTACAATCTCAAGATCAAGAGTTGCATGCTATACTGACTGAGCCAGTTAAGCACCCCAAATTCTGGATATATTCTGATGGAAGAGTCTTAGAATTTGCTAGTACTTTACTTGTGAATTTAAACAAAATAGAAGCATTAAGGATAACTACAAGTTCACTGGCCCGGGGAAAAAGAAGAATTCACTGTGTAGTGGTGAAGAGTGTGCACTGTGCAAACTGCTCTGGTTTCACTTTAGAGCTTCCACTTACCAAGTGGGAAAAGCTGGATAAGCCATTTAATTTCTCCATGTGTCAATACTCCCATTGATGAAATGGGCGTAATAATAGTACCTACCTCACAAAGATATTATTAAGGTTAAATGAATTGATATTTAATAAATACCTTGAAATATGTCTGGCACATTGTATGTCCCACTTAAGTGTTTGTTACAAAAAAAAATAAGAACTGAGAAATGGCTACTTGGATAAAAAGTTTTGAGGTAGAAGAAGTCAGTAATTCAGCTTAAGATGGCTATTAGATATCCGAAAGAAGAAGGTGTGTAAGCAGATGAATATAATCACTTAAAATTTAGAGGGAAAGTCTGCCAGATATAAATTTGGCAGTCATCAATGTATAGATGCAACATAAAGTCAAGCCCTTAAATAAGATCACCAATAAGGACAGATAGAGAAGATGATGTAGCAATGAGCCTGGAGTCATTCAAACTCTGGAGATCAAAGATTTTAGGACTGCAAAGAAAGGACAAATCAGGGTGGCCAAGAGGAGAAATTAAGTAGGTTCTGGAAGCCAAGCAAAGAAAATATTTTAGAAAAAGAGAGTGCATTTACTCAGAAAAGGATGTTCTACAAATTATGACACCCATGCATATTAAAAATTCTTAACAATAGGAATTGCTGGTCACCACCTGAATGTAATGAATTATATGGCAAAATGTATATTAATTAATCCAAGAGACAAAATCTTACTTAAAAAGGAAACAATAATAGCTTTCTCACTAAAGACAGAAAGTAAGGAAAGGATGCCTACTATTCCCACTATTATTTGAAATAGTTCTGGAATGTTAGTCAATGCAAAGAGAAAAGAGAAAGCAAACAGAAGTATTAAAATGAAAAGAAACTGAACTGTCTCTACTTTTAGATGACAGAAATACCTACTTATCATCTATCTATCTATCTATCTATCTATCATCAATCATCTACCTATCTCAATAAATCTTATATTTGTTTATAGATATGTGTATATAGAACTAAAAAATTAAAATTCAAATATGCAAACAGAAGCCAGTTATAAGATATTTTAGAAATTAAGATGCCATTTAAAATGGCAACCATAAACACACAACACTTAGACATAAACTTAACAAGATATGTCTAAAATTTGTATTTATAAAACCATAAAATACTCCCAAAAGAAACATAAATAGACTTAAATGAATGAAAAATGTGTGATATTCTTGGATAGAAAGACTAAGCCTCTTGAATATATTGGTTTTCTCTATGCTAATTTATAAGCTAAGCAATTCTAATTTATCAATTTTGTTGACGTTTTATATTTTTGAAACTAAACTGATTATAGAATTAATTTGAAAAACAAGAATAGCCGAGGAAATCAGTGAAAAAAAAAATCACTGCAATGATAGTCATACTAAAATATCAACACATGCTATAAAGCCTCTGTACTTTAAAAATAAAATCTGCTATCAGTGCATGAATAGGGAGACAGAGCAGAATGGAAAATCCAGAAATAGTCTAATTGTGTATGAAACTCAGAATATAATAATGGCAGCACCTCAAATCCCTAAGGATGATTACTCTTTTTTTTTTTTAAGATTTTATTTATTTGGGGCACCTGGGTGGCTCAGGGGGTTAAGCCTCTGCCTTCAGCTCAGGTCATGATCTCAGGGTCCTGGGATCGAGCCCCGCATTGGGCTCTCTGCTTGGCGGGGAGCCTGCTTCCCCCTCTCTCTCTGCCTGCCCCTCTGCCTACCTGTAATCTCTGTCAAATAAATAGATAAAATCTTTAAAAAAAAAAATATTTTATTTATTTATTTGACAGACAAGAGATTACAAGTAGGCAGAGAGGCAGGCAGAGAGAGAGAGGAAGAAGCAGACTCCCTGCTGAGCAGAGAGCCTACTGCAGGGCTCGATGCAGGGCTCGATCCCAGAACCCTGGGATCATGACCTGAGCCAAAGCCAGAGGCTTTAACCCACTGAGCCACCCAGGCACCCCTGATTACTCTTTTTAACAGGTGGTATTGATATAACTAAAGATCCTTATAGGGGGAAAAATAAAAAACACGATACAATTGGATGAATTGTAATTTGCAAATCCCTTTGCACCAGAGAATGGAAGATAAGTAAATGAAATTATATAGTGGAAGAAATTATATAGTAGAAGAAAATATGTGATTTTCTCTGTTATTTGAGTAGAGGAAATTTTACTAATTATGACATAAATCATAAAATCCAAAATCAATAAAAGATCAATTTTAATTACATAAAGTTTTAAAAAGAAAATTTCTAGTATGCCAACACACATGTCAGCAAAGAAGAAAAGATAACTGGAAAACTGGGAAATAATCACAACTTTTATCACAAAGAGATGATATCCTTAATATGTAAAGAGCATCTAAAAACAGAAGACCAACACTATCAGAAAAATAGATAATTCACAGAAAAAGCAATGCAAATCGGCCTTAACCTTGAGAAAAAGATGTTCAGTCTTTTTGTAATAAGAGAACTGCAAACTGAAACTACATTGACATACCTGCTGTCAGGTTGGAAAAGTCTACATATTCTCGAAAACATATTCTCTAGGTAAGAAAAGCAAACACTCTTGGATATAGCTGGTTTGTCAACACTTTGCAAAATGAATGTGTCTACTCTATCTGTTGAATCTGCAATTTTTCAGAAATCTATCTAAAATACACACTGGCAGAAATGTGAAAAAGATGTATGTAGAAGGATGATCATGGCACTATTTACAAATTGCTGACTTGTATATTCACACTGGGCAATGCTGTGCAAACGTTAGAAAGGACTGTTAATTATCTCTGTATATCAGTACGGATATCTTTGTGACACATCGTTAAGTGAAAAATGAAGGGAGTAAAAGTGGCTGTATAGTATTCTGTTGTTTATAAAAAAAAGATATTTGCACTCTACTCTGGAGATGATTGCACTGTAGTGTACAACAGAATACACACACATGAATTCATGTGAAAGAGTAGCTCAGAGTTCCTCAGAGTTCCTATGTGCATATAGTGTTCAAGTCTTTCCTGAAAGTTGAATCAGGCAAGTAAAGGAATAAGAGGAACTGGGGTGAGACATGCTCTGTGGTGAGAAAATAAGTCATTTCTAGTTAATGCAACAGTGTGGAGTGAAGAAACAGTATTAAAAAACAGATTATTGACTTTCTTAAAAGATCATTTCTGTTTGGATTTTTGATGTACGTACATTAGTCTGCAGGTTTTTATTATCTCCAGCTTCTTAGAAAAAAATAACATTTAAAAGGGTAAGGCAATCCTTTTGCACACTTAAAGAAATCTAATATTTTTTTAAAGTTGATAATTATAACATTTTCATTAAAGCAAAGACTTCTCACATGCCAGGCATTAGCAAAGTAATGTTCCTTTATTCTATGTTCTTTTCTCTACTGAATAAGTAATACCTTCTTTACAGTTTTGATAGTTTGCTGGTTAATCAGCTGGAACTAAAATATTTAATGTGTATATAAAAATGATAAAAGTCAGTCATAACACAGTCATATAAATAAAGTAAGTAGTGCATTTTGGTCCCCAGTGGTTAAAGATTTCCTTAGAAATATAACTGAGATAAAATACTGGTGAAAAATTCTTCTCTAACTTAACTGCAAATGAACCTCCTTAGAATAATCTGGATTTCTGAGTTGCATGAGGTAAGTACCTTAAGGAGTGGGGCTTGCCCTGAAATTCTGAAAGGCACCGTGCATTTAATACCATTACATAGGATGGAAATGTATTCCTGTGATAGCTTTGTAAGGGTTAAATTTTATATCATAGGTGTAAAAGAGCTCACAATTTTTTCCCTCAGTGTGGTATATTCCCCATACTAGTTGTCCCCTGGTCCTGAGTCAGGCAGTCAGTTGATATTTATTTAGTATAAATGTGTATTTATGCCAGGCACGGTGGCAATATAACAGTAAAGAAGACAAATGTGGTGTGTGTGTTAGTTCAGGTCCATTCCTATACCAAATAACCTCCTGGAATTGGGCACGGGTCTGTAGGATTCCTTTTGGGTTTACTGCACTGTCTTCTGCTGTGCAAATGCTCGACTTGCTTTCCACCTGCCGTTCCACATACTACCACGTCACAGGCCTTTGTGGTTTAATAGCCTTTCTTGTGTACACTGGGGCAGAACTGATTAATTACATCTGGCTTTGTACACAGGTAGTTCCCTAGATTCTGAAGAATCTCACACTGGTTTATTTAGAAGCCTCTATTCACACTATTAAAAAAATCCAATTAAGGCACAGTCTTTGTAGAACTAACATCCTTGATTTTTTTCCCCGTCACGTTAAGTACAAATGCTCTGAACCTGGTTAATGACAGGTTTTGTTTTGTTTTTTCCCCAACTCTTCTTTCTCCACATTGCATTCTGCGACTGACTGCTTCTACTTGGATTCTCTACAAACATGACTTTCTTACAGAGTTCCACTTCAGAGTGTTACGACATGGAAGTTGCCAGGAACTCAGTTACTTCCTTAGTCTCACTTTATTATTTCTTATGAAATACAGGAATCCTCCTTTTATGTATGTTATGTATATAGAATCAGAACGCATCTATTCTATTTACTAGATATGTGCTGGGACACCAGTTAGGTCTGGACCAAGCTCCTGGATGATTCTTATGTAAACTAAAGTTTGAGAATTATTATCTTTGAATGGGGAGTGTCGAACTATGGCCTATGTGCCAAATTTGACCCATTACCTAAGTAAATAAGGTTTTATTAGAACACAGCTTACACTCATTCATTTACTTGTTATCTATGGGCTGCTTTTATCCCAAGATGGCAGAAGTTGAGTAGTTGATACAGGAACATAGGACCCACAAAGGCTAGAATATTTACCATCTGGTGCTTTATAGGAAAAAATTTACCAACTCCCAGAGCATGGCAGGGAAGTGACTTGTGATGTGGAAGAGATTAAATTATTTTTTGCCAGTCCAGATGATAGGAAATGGAACCATTTTCAAAATTTCCAGTTGCATTAATTTTTAAAAAGCTATACACCATGAAGATCTTCTTCCAAGAGGAAAGAAATGAGAAGAGTCCCCTGCAAAGCCATTTCTCCTCATTCTTAAAGGGGAGATTGCAAAGTAAAACCAAATGGGAAATCATAGCTTTATGTTATTTTTCACATTGAAAATTTTTTAAGTGTAGAGTATCTATAAACTTCATTTTCTTTAAGGATAAATTGGCAATAATTGAAATCAAATATAGAATGGGAGTTAATAGGGGGCATTGTGCTCCAAGATTTTAACAGTATTTTGACTGAAGCTAGATGTTAATGACACAGTGAACTATGTTTCAAAAATTACACTCCATCAAAAAAAAAAAAAAATCTGGGGGGACGGGGGACGGGAGAGGGTGGTGGGGATATGGACACTGGGGAGGGTATGTGCTATGATGAGTGCTGTGAAATGTGTAAGCTTGATGATTCACAGACCTGTACCCCTGGTGATAAAAATACATTATATGTTTATTTAAAAAAAATAAACTGACTAATTTCAAAATTATTGTTTCTCACAACATTTCTAGCATTATTCTCTGCTTGGATGCACACAAGAAATAGTTCTGGATGATAAAATAACTGCTCCTGTTCCTTCTGCTCCACACATTTCACCTGAACCTGAACGCTGCTTGGAAAGTCAGAATTCTATGAGAGAAAGTATTGATTTTTATCAACCTGGAAAGTGAAACGAGAGAGAGAATGACATTGCTAGCCATAGGGAGTTTAGTTCAGGTCAACAACCCCTAAGTTTTATGGGAATTGTTCAGAAATTACAAATGTTGCAGTGCTAAAGGACTCTGACATAGAACTGGAAAACACATTTTGACATTGGGTAGTGTTCAGCCTTTGTTCTGCCACGGTCACCGAAATCCAGAGCATATGAAGAACACCGCAGAGGTTCAAATGAGGCTGCTTTTTGGAATGGCATTTGGCCTAGATGGAGCAAAAATTCACATGCAAAGTTAATTCCAATGCCGCAAACTGTATTGTGTAAGTCAGCCAGTTTGCTGTCGCTGCTCTCTGTGTGCTTGTCCGTGTTATCAAAGATATCATTACATTAGGACCTAATGTGTCAGACCCCAACAGATGAAAATGTGAACCAACAGAGCATGGGAAATAGCTTCATAAGCAATCTTTTTATGTTTGTTTCTCTTTAAATCTCTTGGTTTGTCGGTTTGTTTGAACTAAACCTAGTGTTATTGGGGAAATGATAAAGCCATGTTTTAGTTTTGTTTGCTTGCATTTTTCTTGTATAATTACAAGTCAGCCTCTGTAATTGGTTACACAAAAGTAACTGACTACGAGACACATTATTTCTACTCTTTTCACTTTGGTGCATTTTATTGTTGCTGTTGTTATTATTATTATTATCACTATTATGATGCAGTGCTCTAACATTGTTGGTGTGTCTTAAATGCTGCCCGTTCCAAGTTTATACCAAAGGAAATAAGAGTTAACACCTCAGTCTGGAAAAGCTTTTCACTCTAATCGGCTTGTAGGATGTCATATTATTTAATCAATGTGCTCTTACTATCTCCTAGTTCATGTGCTACCAGCTCTGCCAAATAATACACTTTCTTATTTATTATAATCTCACCCACTTATCAGACTGTATTGAGTTGATAGCTGAGATGTACAAAAACATTACAAATGAAAATGTAGGCAATAAAAAAGAGTCAATGCATCTGATGCATTAAGGACAAAAGAGGACAATGCATTTGTCCTTCTGTAAAGGTCAGAATTCTCAAATTTTCTAATCAACCAATAATTTATTTGAGTTAAAGCAAATCATTAAGTTAATGGAATGTGTAACAGGTGGGCTAAATCAGAGAGGGCTCAGAATGGGGATTTGTATTGGAAGCTTTATACCTATTCAGTGAAAGGGTGATAAGAGTTGCTCCTGAGAATTGGGATTCAGAATTGCTAATTTTTTATTCTAAGACCAACCCTCTCCAAGGAATGTCAATGTCAAAAAGAAATTGTGTGGTAGATCTCAGGGGCTTTAAAGATGCTCTGAAACCTGGCCTGAGGTTAAGAATCCACATGTATCATGTGTCCCACAACATTACATAGTGCATAGTACAATAGCATATCTGATAGTATATTAATTCAATCCTACTTTGATAATGAATAAAAAAGAGTGCACATTCTTTGGATGCACTAATCAGTCCAGCCTAGGAAGGAAGTGTAGGTAACTACCTAAATACATGCATTTGTTCATTTACATCATGAAATAAAAGAAATGTCTTCAGAGTACTAATACAATTTTTGATGGAAAATATTATATAATTGTTATAATAATAAGTATTATAATAATGAATAGTGGTTATTTTCCATTATATTCTACCATATCATTATAATTTGTGAAGGAAGGTTTTGACCAGAATAACCACTTAAAGAATTACATCACAATGCTGAGAATTTCTTTTTTCCTTTATACAGGTATTTTAGAGACTTCAAAGAAAGTTGCTATATGGAAATGCAAGAACAATTACTCTTATTCTGATAATGTAAATAGAATCACACTTTCTTCATTGCAATAAATTACCCTAATGATCACGTTCAGATTTGGGTTTTTATTCAAAATTAGTAAAATTTCCCCACAAGAGAAGAAAGCACAGTGAAGCAGATACACGAATAAGTAACAAATACATTAAAAGTAAGAGCATGAAATATGTCAAGCAGAAAGAAAATTTAGTAAATATATTAATTATTTGGCTTACTTATTGTGAGGGGAAACAGCTTTTTTCAGATGAAGTAATTCTAGGCTAAGCCATTTGTTATAATTCCCATTATGAAAAGCATTCACTGATCCTGAGATATTCATTATTAGATTCACTAATTCATTGGACAAATAGTAACTGAAAGCTTACTTGTGCCAGACACCATGGTAGAAGCTGAGGATATGAAAATTCAAATGACAAAGAGCCCACATTCAGGCACAGGAAGTAGGTATGTAAGCAAATAATCTAATATACTCAAGTGAGATGATAAGGATGAGTGCTACACATAGAGAGAACGTGTCTGGGCAGAGTTGATTTACTCAGATATGACAGGTCAGGAGTGGGAGGGCTCCAACCAAGACTTCACAGAAGAGATTCTGCTGAGAAAAAGAAAACTGATATTTTCATATACTTATAGAAATCTAAGCCTCATTTATCAAATTGACAGGCCCAAAATACTGAATATATTAAATATACCTCTTTGCCAGTAAAAATAATTCAGTGGAAAGTTGAAAATTGAAATATGAATATGACTTGTTTTGTATGTTTCCTAATAGTTTCATTTTTCACTGCTGAATTTCTCACAAATGCCAGCCTCTTGCAATATTAATTTTAGTTCAAAAAGCATAATTTAAAGTCTGTTATATGTGAAACACTGAGTAGAGTAAAAGTAAATTAACCATTCACAAGCTTATTCAACCTGTTAGGTATTGACTGTGTTCTAAGTGCCAGGCATTGTGCAGAGCATTGAAGGTAAAAGGGAAAGTACAAGAAACACAACTCCTGCCAGTAGAGTTAAATCCTCGTGGAGAAAGATAGGCATTAATAAAATAATCAGAAAAACATGTAATTACAAACTGATATGAAGAAATAGTAAAAGGGGTATGTAGGGAATATAAGTGAGTTAATGTAATTTTAGGGTCAGGGAAGCCTTCACTGAGAAAATGGTATTTAAAGTGAAGCAGAAATATAAGTTTGAGTGAACAAGGAGAAGGAATGTGTGTGTCAGCTTTTAAGAGGAAACAAGAGAAGAGGCAGTGTGGGAGAGCCCATTCCAAACTGAAGAACAACATCTGCAAAGGCCTCAAAAAAAGGAGATCATGTGGATTACTCAGAGCCTCACTGGTCATCATAAGGATTTCACTATCCAACCTCAGAAAAATAAGTAGCCATAGAGGAGTTGAAGGAAAAGAACTTCTTCGAGTAAGGCAGGAAGAAATTCTATAGGTAATAAAATAGGTGACATAAAGAAGTTCTGAAGAGGGCTAAGAGAAGCACAAAAGGGGACACTTAGCTTAATCTGGGGATCCCAAATGCCTCTCTGGGGAATAAAACACCTGAATTGAGTCTTAAAGAATGACTAAACATTATCAAGAGAAAGAAAGATGGATAGGTATTCCAGACAAAGTAACAAAATGAAAATGTAAAATAAATGGTATAAGTAGAACACACAGATATATATATATAGATATAGATATATAGATATATATATAGATATATATCTATATATCTATATCTATATATATTTTTCATTACCAGGAAATAAAAGGCAAGAATGGAAAAAAGAGTGGAAAGACTTGAGACTGTCGAGAAACTTTATGGGTGGGGCCATTAAACCATAATAGGAGTTAGTAATTCATTCTATAGGCAAGTTCAGCAGGTGATTATATGATTCACATATTATATAGGTTATTCTGAATGGAGTAGTAACGATAGATTTAAGTGGTCAAGAATGAATGCATGGAGACTATTGAGGATGCTGTTCTAATCTGGTAGGGGAAAGGACCAGAAAGTCTTAAGTAGAATAGTGATAGTGAAACTAGGGAGAAATAGGTTTAACACTGATCTAAGCAGTGATATTGGCAGGAAGTAGTCATTAATTGACTATGGAGGTAGTCAATAACTGACTATTGACTGAGAAATCTAGGAAAACTTACAGTTTATTGCTTGGCTAATTGGCTGTACAGCAGATTCATTTAGTGACATTAATAATAGAAAAATCAGATTTTTGGATAAACTATGAGTTCAGAAGTGGGACTTCTAGAATGGCACTGTGAGAAGCTTGAGGAAACTTAACCCCCCAGAGAGACATCTATTAAATTAGTCATAATTAGCAAAACCAGTCATTCAGCTTCTCTGGAGATTGATCAAAGAGCTTGCAACAATTCAAGAAACATTAATTCAACATGATCTTTGGAGCCTAGTGAAAAGGAGGGGATACCATGGCACTCAAGCTAAGGGCTCCATCCATACCCCTGCAATTTGTGCTGCAGAAGACTGTTCCAGCCGTTTCAATCTCCCTCAGATCCCTGAGGCGGAAGAACTGTTCTGGGTGGATTCCCCAGCCAATGAACATCAGCATATTCTACTTCCCAGAGCTCTGTGGATTGAATATGGCAAAAATTTTATTCCTATGTATAATAATAATAATAATAATAATAGCAGTAATGTCAATGTATTAATAAGTGTTTATTAAGGCAGGAGTTGGCTGGATGGTCACTGAAGAGGCTGATGATTTAGTAAAGCTGTTTATCATGGAGGTAGGTGCTGGGATGGGAGTTTTCAGAATTTGAAGGGCAGAATAGTGTAGAAATGTGCCTAAAGAGATGGAAGATTACTGAAGAGTATTATGTTTCAGGTGGATGCTAGCGGGAAAGAATATGAGGCAGGGAGGGTTTAGTTAGCCATAGTCATCTAAATGTAAACTTACTGTCAAACCATGAAACCACACAGCATCGGAGGCTTAGTGGGGTTGGGGGCAGGAGTGGAAGGGGACCTCAGTTTGAGTCTCAGCACTGTCATCCTTACAGAGATATGGCCAGGAGATCTGCAGTGGGGCATTCCAGGCTCAGGTGTTCAACAGTCTGCATAATTTATACCCTATTGTAACATACCTTAAGTAGATAATTTATAAAATTTCTCCCTGTTGTGGGGAGAAGGTAGAGACAGAGAATGAGGGAGAAAGAGAAAGAAATGAAAGGTCGGAGGAAAAAAAAGAGAATCAAATCATTCTATCCGTAGTTGGATGTAATCAATAAGGGAGCCAGAACCAACTTGCAGAAGGGATTCTTTTTGTTTTCCTGTGGATGTTGACAGTCTTTAAAAATACAAGTTAAGAATGCAGGTGTCCTGTTCAAATATTTGCCTGGTGGCTGTGGGAGAGAAGCTTGGATTAAGGAGTCCCCAAGTATTTATGTTGCTAACATTAAGTTAATCAATGTGGTATAAATCAGGATGCTTATGATTTTGTTAGAATATAAACTGCTCATAGGAAGGATCCAGCTCTTTTCTTACTTAAGGAAGTGTTTTATATTAAAAACTACATAAAAATACCTTCAATAAATGTATTGGATAGCTTGATGATAGTACTGACACTTTAATATTTTTTCATTCCCTAATTCACTACCTTCTAGGGAAATCAATATTTAATCCTAGACTAAGATATGTAGAATCTTCCTTCTGCTGCCCTAGTATAGACTATGCTGCCCTAGTATAGACTGAATCCTTGTTCAACAGCACACACATATGCATGTACCTCACACAAATATACACATATATGCATGCTCCTATAACTACACACAAAATTATACTTTGGTAACTGTATATATGTATGTACATGCAAGCCGTGTTTCTGCAGTTAAACTAGAAATTTCCATGTTTTCTTTCATAGTTATTATATTTTATACTCAATGACATGTAATGTCACTGAGTATAATAGAGCCTGATTTCTCTTTGATGTGTATAAAGCACTGTTTTTTTCAAGTGGCCAAATAAAGCTACAATTTCATTCTAAGATAATTAACATGGGTGATAGATTCCCCTCACAAGTTTACAAAGCAGCATTAAAAAGTTATGTGTATTTTAATATGGAGGAAAAACATTTATTTAACTTGAGTCTTTGAAATTAAAGATTCATTTTAGAAAGAGTTTTGGTGTTTTGAAAGGTGTATTGACTCCTCAGGACAATGTTATACATTCTTCAGCTATTTCAGACTAAAGCATATTTATATGTCTATTATTATTTACGTCCAATTAAAGAATGGTCTTCTCTTCTGAAAACCTGCTGATTTCTTTTTCTCTCTTGTGGCAAACATGTTGCAACTCTTGATAAGACATTCAACTGAAAAAAATAGCTAGAAATATTATCACAATTCACAATTGATCATCTTTTTCTGGGTCTCATTCTCAATAATTCAAATTCCCTGTAGCATTTGTTTTTGCCATTGTTATTTTTAAGACTTACAGGAACCTGTTGATCAAGACATAGATTTACATATTTTGCTTTTAGTATATCAGTGCTTTACTTCTTTCACATTCTGTACATTTGTGTGTAATTATCTATGGATGTGAGAAATCTCCCTATGTAGTGTGGTATTTGAAAACAGTTGTTTAATTATCCTTTGTGTTGAATATTTGTAGCTGAGTATCTCTTCATGTGTCAGGCTAAAAACTCTCCAATTAAGTGACTCTCCAGAGAATATATACTACCTTGTATTACAAACGTGACATGACAAGAAGGGAAAGACAGGGGACAGAGTTGTCCACAGATCCACAGTGAGTGGAATTAATTCTTACAGATAGGCTTATTCGGGTGCCCTGGAAGCCAACTCCATAATGGAGATTTAAGTGCTGGTTGGAGGTTTATTAAGGAATGGTCTAGAGAACGATGCCTGAAAGGAGGAGAAAGAAGCAGGACCAAGAAGAAGGTGAGTCCAACTGAGATTCCGTTGCTTAGAGGTTCAGCTGGTCTCCAGGGAGCTCTGGTCCTTCATAGTCACCTCAGATTGAAGCCAGTCGCCAGGACTTTGCACTCTGTATAAACCAGTCACTGCGTGCAATACTCCTTTGGAGGCAGGGAGAGTATTTGGTGAGGCAGTCTGGAAGGGATGCCTGTGTGGGCCATCAGCCAAAAGGGGAATAATGGCTATAGTCCCAAAGGTGGATCTCATTAATGCACTGCAGTAGCCACCACCTTTAGCAAAAGTATAGTTGTTATTTTTACCCCTCAGTTTTCTCTGATTTTAAAGCCTAAATAGTGGTACTTCCTCAGATATCACCTGATGGTCACTAGTATCATTCTTATCTTTGTCACCTCTTAGAGGTATCAGTATATTCCTATACATTGGCTGGATTTCTATAACATGTTTTTTTGTCAAAATCTCAAGATGTAATTCAGAGAAAATTTAAGATAGTGTTTCAAACAATGCTATTATTTCTTTCGTTTAAAAGAAAAGAAAAAGAAAAGAGCAACATAAGAAAACACTTCTTAGACAAAAATCAATGTAAGAATTCTACTCATTGACATCTTATTAATAATAAGATTATTTCTAAAATGAGGTCATGCAGCATGATGAGAGTCTTACAAATGTCACAAGAAAAGAGAGAAGTTTATTATGCACACACTTGATGAGGAAAGGAATTGCCAAAAAAAGCAGAAAAAAAAATTGGGGGGGGGGGAGGTGACTATAGGCTATATTCTTATGCACAAAATATAAGCAGAAAACTTAAAATTTAATAGATTTCATAGATGCCACCAATACTTTCTTTGACTGGGAATCATAAAGATAATATGACAATGTTAGAATGATTCTAAGTCACTGAAAGTTTTACGTACAAAAGACACATGAATCCCTCTGTACCTATAAACCTCAGAAAGTGAAGTATCTCACTACTTAGCCAAATATTCACTCACCCATGCATTCAACAAAAATTTAATGAATACCCGTTATGTGTCCGGAATGTTCTCAAATCAGAAGATAGAAAAGTGTGAATAAAAAATGAAGTTGTTAATTGTGTTTCTAGTCTTCCTTTTCTCCTCTCTGATATCAATCTTTTGAAAAATTTATTTTTTTAATTTTTAAAGATTTTAATTAATTTATATATTTAAGAGAGAGAGAGACCACAAGCAGGGGGAGGGGCAGAAGGAGAGGGAGAGAATCTCAAGCAGTCTCCCCACTGAGCACAGAGCATGAGGAGGCCTGATCCCATGACTCTGAGATCATGACCTGAGCCAAAATCAAGAGTCAGACGCCTAACTGACTGAGCCATCCAAGTGCCCCATCCTTTGAAAAGAGTGCTCTCCCACTGTGGGTAGAGAATATTTCCTTGGCTCTTGACTTCAGAAATGGCCACATACTTTGATTTGGCCAATGGAAGAAGACAGGCAAGGGTGACAGTGCCTTAGTTTCAACCCTAGTTGTTGAGAAACTTTTCCTGTCTCTACTTGATCTCTTCACCTATGGCCAACACAATGAAAAAAAAATGTATCTGGACTAGTTTTCTAATCCCAGGCAAAGAAATAAAGACAAATTACAAAGTACTCCGGCTAAACTCAGATTAGATCAACTGACCCCTGGACAATTCAGTTTCAGGAATAATAAAATGCTTATTATTGTATGCCACTGAATATTGGAGTTTGGTAATAGTTGCTAACTGAAAAAAATACTTTCAGGCATTTCATAATTAAATGTGATAGAAAAACATATGGATATAACACACTTTGGTAAATAACATAATAGAAATAGGAGTCTAATCCTGGGAGAAATGAAACAAAAAATAACTGCCTGAAATGATCAAGTACATAAGTATAAAATTATGATATTGTGAGAACAGGCAATAAATTACCTAACGTTACAGAGAATGCAGATCCACAGATTGTTTTTAATATAAAAATCACAAAACTGGCACTAATTCAGGATATATAAAAGGATAGGCAACCACTCAGACATCTAATTCTAATTCTGCTAAAAGCAGATCATCCAATAAACAAAAGAAAAAAAAAACAGCATTATTTATCTTTCAGCCAAGTTCATTTCTCAACAGACTGAAAAGGGCAATGAGAAAAACTGCTTACACTGGATTTAATTTTTAACTAGCAAAGAATGGCTTGTTAGTGAACTCAACTATATAAAATAATATGCATATGTTGGAATCTTCCACATTAACTTTTTAAAATATGTGTTTTGTTTAGAATAGTTTTAGATTGTGGAAAAGTTACAAAAATAGTACAGAAGCTCACATACACTCCACAGCAAGTTTCCCTTATCTTTAGCAACTTCCATTTGTACAGTATATTTGTCAACATTAATGAATATTTATAAACTATTATTTTTTAAAACTCCTATTTCTTTCAGAGTTCCTTATTTTTACCTAATATCTTTTTTCTGTTCCAGGATTTGATCCAGAAAATCACATTACATTTGTTTGTCAAATCTCTTTAGGTTCCTTTTGACTATGATAGTTTCTCAGATATTCCTTGTTTTTGATAACCTTGATATTTTGAGGAGTACTGGTCAGGTATTTTATAGAATATCCCTCGATTGGAATTTGTCTGATGTTTTCTTCATGATTAGATGTGGGGTTATAGATTTGGGGAAGGAGATCACACAGATAAAGTGTCATTCTCATCACATCATACCAAGGGTATAAACTATCAATGTGACTTGTCCCTGCTGATCACCTTAACCTTGATCACCTTCCTCTGGCTGAGACAGTGTTTGTCAGGTTTCTCCATTGCAGAATTACTTTTTCTTCCCTTTCCATATTCTACTCTTTGAAAGGAAGTCAATGGGGGTAGCCCACATTTAAAGACTGGGGGGTTATGCTCCACCTCCTTGAGGTCAGAATACGTACATGAAATTATTTGGGATTCCTTATGGCAAATTTGTCTATAATATTTTATTATTTATTTATTTATTTATTTATTTATTTATAATTATTTTTATTTAGTCCTTTATATCAGTATGGAATCATGAATAGTTATTTTACACTTTGGATTATAATCTGATATTTATTTAATATTCAAATTGCTTCACCTTTGGCAATTATATTGGAGCTCTTTTCATTTGGCACCTATATCCCTCTGACATACCATACTGGTGTGTGTGTGTGTGTGTGTGTATGTGTGTGTTCATTTTCTTACTTTCTGGCACTACACTGGAGAATAATACTAGAAACCAAGTTCTAGATGCTAGAACATTGTCACTGAAATATCACTGTTTCTAGTGTCTCTCAGCTGAAACTGCAGACAAATGGTTTCAAATCATTTGGGTAAAAATCTTGGGAGTGTGATTGCTGGGTCATATGGAAAAACTATGTATTCACTTAAAAAAAAAATTAATTCCTTTGTTCCCTTTTTCCTCCATAGGCAAGATGCTTTTGTTGTCCTCTTTAGAGTCTTTCAAAATGTTCTCTTTCTCTTTGGCTTTCTGAAGTTTGAATATGATATGCCATGTTGGTAGGAGTTTTTTGGTGGGTTTTCTGGTCATTTTTTGTTTTTATTTTGCTTTATTTATTCTATTTATTCTACTTTGTCAGTGTGATAATCTCTGAGCTTCCCGGGATCTGTTGCTTGGTGCCTGTCATTAATTTGGAAATTTCTCAGCCATTATTACTTCACATATTTCTTCTGCCCCATTCTCTTTCTTCTCATTTGGAATTCTAATTTTGTGTATGTTATACCTTTTAAACTGTCCCACAGTTCTTAGAAGTTCTGATCTTTTTTTTAGTTTTTGTTTTTGTTTTTTTTGTTATATTGTTGTTTTTTTTCCATTTAGTTTGGAAAGTTTTACTGACCTATTTTCAAGCTCATTGATTGTTCAACTATATCAAATCTACTCATGAGTTCATTAAAAGTATTCTTCATTTCTGTTATAGTGTATTTAATTTCTAGCATTTTCTTCTAATTCCTCCCTAGGACTTTTTTTTTCTCTCTGCTTATATTACTCATTTTGTCCTTACATAGTGTCTGTCTTTTCATCTAGATTCCTTAACTTATTAATCATTGTTAATTTCAATTTTTGACTGATAATTCCAATATCTATGTCATATCTAAGTTTGGTTCTTCCTCTCTTCAGATTATGTTTCCTCTTCCCTTTTGAAATGCCTCATAAATTTGTTGAAATAAATTGTTGAAAGTCAGATATGTTGTATCAGGTAATGGAAACTGAGATAAATAGGACTTTAGTGTATTCTAATTTGCTTAGATGCTGAGCTGTTTTTAATGTTTGCTACAGCTTTATATAGATGGGTAAGCTTTCAGTTTTCTCTCTTGTCTTTATTTTTGTCCTCCCTCTTGATGTTGGGACTCCAACATCTTCAGAGAGAAAACCTGTATCTTATAGCTTTTTGAGCTTTATTCATCTTCAGAGAGAAAACCTGTATTTTATAGCTTTTTGAGCTGTAATCCCCTGTTACTACTGAAGCCATGTTTGCGTGGTGATAAAGCGTGAATAGGTGGAAAAATTTACACAAGTTTCAGATTCAATCTCAGTCTTTTGGCTGGCCTATGTCTCTAAACTGTGACCTCTGAAATTATTTCTCCAGTGGTACAGCTCCCTCTAACTTTTTCCTGCCTTAGTGTTCACAGTCTATTTTCTTGTAGCCCCAAGACCTTTTTTTTTTTTTTAATTTTACTTATTTATTTGACACAGAGAGAGAGAGTTGACATGTACACAGAGAGGCAGGCAGAGAGAGAGGGGGAAGCAGGCTCCCTGCTGAGCAGAGAGCCCAGGACCCTGAGATATGACCTGAGCCAAAGGCAGAGGTTTAACCCACTGAGCCACCCAGGCGCCCCACCCCAACACCTTTTGACTCTGTTTTCCCTGCATACATTTTGGTGAGACACTAAGTTTAGATAGTCCTGAAATGGAAACAATGTCTGTTCCCAAGTAGGACACAGATCTGGTAAAGTCCTCTCCCCCCCAACCCCCCACCACTCCGTGAGAGCAAGCCTTTGTTATGGAGAAAGCTCTGGGTCCATTCACAGTAAATTATTCTTCTCTTCCTGCAGGAGCTACAAAGACATCCTCTTCCAAGCTTTACCATGGGAACCTTGTAGAATTTCTGGAAATAAAAGTCAAAATAGTGTGGGGAACCCCCCAGGACAAAGGCCCCCAATTATTTCTCACTCTTCATGCTAGCCTACACCTAGTCTCCAGAAATTCTTCAGAATTAGTATTTCATTATACCTACCGGTTTGTGGTTCCAGTGGCTTCTGTTCCAGGTAAGCAAATCTCGGATATGACTCTGGATGCTCCTATCTCCCCAGACTTCAAGGAGAAGATAGTTGGCTCTTTGATCTCAGTTCTCTGATGGGTCCAAAAGAAGTCACTGGTTTTTGGTTTGTCCAGCTTTTTCTTGTTTTAAAGATGAAAGTGATGGCTTTCAAGTTCTTACTATGTCTGATTTCAAGCCAGAAGTCTCAGATAATTCTTAAACAGTCAGAATCTTTCAAAGCAGATGTGGTCCTTAGGAGATTGTGATTTCACTCTAACTGAACAATATAATTTATCATGAAAGGGGGAAAGAAGTGGCATAAATATTAGAGATAATCCAAGTATGAGGTATAAAATTAGGCTATATAATATTTAGAATGTTTTCCAAACCTGAGATTCAACGGTTCTCTAAATTGTGATGAGACAGAGCAAGTTAACCCAAATGAACAAATTCCCCAATGGTATGTTTATTAACAGGAGGATGCTTTAGAGCAGGCAAGGGATTTTAGCTGAAAATCCCTGAACTGAATTCAACATGATGATGAACTTCCTGAAGCTATATAAAAACTGTGCATGTAAGAGTGTCGGTGACTTTTCTCAGACTAAGAGCATCTATAGCTTTAAACAGATTCTAGAAGAGATTTATAACTTCTGTAAATTGTTAAGAATTAAAAATTTTGATATTGTAGCCTATGTCTAGCTTTGTTCAATAAACAGAACATAAGAGTGGCATAGAAGTTTTATTGCTTTATATTAAGTTATATTCAATTCAGAAATCAGGTATTGCCTATCAGGTATCAGCACTAAGGACTGAATGCAATAGATCCTGCCCTAATGAGGGAGAAAACGGAGTAAGCAGAATTTTGTATCTTTTCGGTAAGAGGTTTAATGTATTCAAAAGTCCAGATATAACAGAGAGGGAACTATGAAGACGTCTCTGTGTTGTGCAATGTGGGGGCTCATTTTGCAAATAAAAGGATATTTGGGTGGATATGCAAGCAGAGGTCATTTCATAAAAGGCCTTGTGTACCATGCTAAGGATTTAAACACACTGAAATCCATGAGGAGTGACTGGAAGGTATTTTTAGCTGAAGAGAGATACATTGTCCATTTCAGTGATAGAAAATTCATTCTGGCCTTTACTGTGAGGAATAGATACAGTAATAAGGTGGGTTACCCAGACAAAACTAGATTTGAGAAACCAGTCAGATAAATGCTGAGATAATCCAAGTGAAAATGGAGTACTTGAACTATGGATATGGAATAGGATGGGAAGAAATAATATGGATTCCAGAGGCTTTAAGATGAGTACTTCAGGGGTGCCTGGGTGGATCAGTGGGTTAAGCCTCTGCCTTCAGCTCCGGTCGTGATCTTGGGGTCCTGGGATCGAGTCCCGCATTGGACTCTCTGCTTGGCGGGGAGCCTGCTTCCTGCCTTCTCTCTTTGCCTGCCTCTCTGCCTACTTGTGATTTCTCTCTGTCAAATAAATAAATAAAATCTTAAAAAAAAAAGAAGATGAGTACTTCATATGGTCAGGCGGAGGTGAAAGAAACATGGTCTCACCTTTCTTGTTCCTGGCTTTTGCATTCCCGGGTAGTAATTAGGACTTTTCATCATTAACTTACTTTCAAGTTAATTAATTATTTTTTCAAATAAAATTACCATTTTATTCTAAATTAAAAAAGTGTTTTCATAGATTTTGTTCAAAGCTATGGTGTCAAATGAAATATCAGGTAAATACTTATGAATACAACAGGCACTTGTTTGTATATTTGTTTGATTTGAATTTACTGAAACAAATATGAACGGTGTCTCTGGAACAGACTCTGCCCCCCACCCCCGGAACAGTTTGGCACCTTTCTACTTGATTGTTCTTCTAAATATGGTTTAAGCATAAAACACTTGGAAATATTAAACCTGTATCTTTTATCTGTACAGTAAAAAAGAAGACCCATTTTCCTCTGGTTTTTGCTTCTCGAGATTATTTGAAGTGATGGCTAAATCATTGAATATGCTGCTCAGTGATGCCATGTTGTGAAATATTGATGATGTATTACTGTGAAGCAATTTGAGGCACTGATGTGAAAGGTGCTATTCAAACTGAACTTAGAATTTATTCTTGGGCAACACATGGCAAGGTTAACCTGCATCTGTAAGCAGCTAATCTCAAGCTCAATTATACTTAAATTGAAAGAGAGATACCTGCTATCACCATCAGAGGCCAAAGTAATAAGAAAAAGAGGGGGAAAAAAGCCACCGTACTTCTTAATGAAATATCAAACACCGAAAAAACGACTCCAAGATTGAATTTTTTCAGCTTGTAGCACATTTTCAACAAAGGATTCCTCTAAGCAACGAGGGCAACGTCTAGAGCATAAGACGTTGGCTGAGGGACTGACAAGAGCAAAGCTAAATTTTCCTGAGCAAATGACTTCTCAGTGGCTGTTTTTTTGTTGTTTTTGTTTTTGTTTTCCATAACATTTTCAGGTCCATACGGCAGTGTCTTTTGTATTACAAATAGGTATCTAGTTACCTATAGAAATACACAGTGTTCTGGTGGAGATATTGAAGAGAATACAGAAAACATTTTACTACTTCTTACTGCTTTCTAACTTTGGACCTCAAAAATTAATAGGTCAGCGGAGATAAGACACATTTCCTCTTTCTGGTCCCTTAAAGTAAATGTTTTTTAAAATTCCACAGAAGAGTTCATTTTCAGGAACTAAATTATGAGAGGACCCTGGAAAACATCTCTGGTAGTCCTGCTATAAAGGAGAAGCCCCAAGAGAGAGGGGATTCTGAAGACAATTAATGCTAAAATGGACCTAACACTATTACAAACTAGGCTCAAAAGAGGTATTACACACATGTGATAATAACTCCTACCCCATTTTTTCTTCCTAAGACAATCACAAGCTGTCCTATTTCTCCCCATTTAATTGCTCACATTAACCAGTCTTCACTTCTTTAAAGGTTTTAGATGGTAGGGGGTTGAGATAAATGGAAAGATTCTGCTCTAGGCCATCCCACCAGTAGACCACATAGCAAGAATTCTAGAATATAAATGAGTTATAATTTAGAAATCAATAGTAGTTCTACAGATGTTGGTGCTATCCATCCATTTTCTCCATCACCCATGTAATACTCAGCAGCCAATAACCTGGGTGGGGACTTCCTACTTCCTTTGCTTAATCTCTACCTCTATTTGGTGGTAGCCTTCTTCTCAAAATATGCTACAACACAAAATCTCAGAAAACTTGGCTCTTTGTAAACAAGATTTCTGTAGACTGCCTTCTCCAATAGATGACAAAGGACCACCAGTCTTAGAATTCTACCTGCAGTAAGAAGTCCACCAATCATATTTGCATAAATTAAGGAATGGAGGAATATGCCCTTAGAATTATAATGTATGATTTTTTTTTTTCCCTGAAATGCTCTGGGTGGAAATACCAGGTAATTTGTTTAAGAAGTTTAAGAAGTTTCTTTGACCCTCTAAAGACAAATTCAATTTAATTTAACAAAATTTAATTAGTGCCTACTATAAGCCATATGTTGTACTAAGCAAACACATGTGAAAAAGACATGGTCTCTCTTTTCAAATCCAATAGCAGATAGGTATGAAGATGGTCACTACACAATATTGTGGTATGTGCCATAACAAAGGAAGGCTCCAAAACTTCAAACTACACTAATAAGGCATTAGCTCCCTGTGCTTTGGGGATACAGAGAAGACACATGAGTAGAATTAGAGCTGCATTTTGAAAGTTATAGTCATCAGATGAAAAATAGAAAGCAAACAAAAAATATATAAAAATTATATATGCAAAGGTCATTGACAAAAGGAAGAGCAGCATGCTTAGGGACTTTTAAGCAGTATAATGTATCCTATATTCAGCACACTTGGCCCTGCTCTTTAGAGGCAGAGATGACTGGTTGGGTTTTATCTGCATAATGATGGTTTTTGTATGTCAAAAGAAGAGTATAGATTTTATTTTGAAGATAGCTTTCAAGCATGACGTGATAAAGCCAGAAATTTAAAGACAGGGTACAGTACCGGAAGACAGACTAGAACAGGAAAGATATTGAGAAAGAGAAACCATAATTCCCTTTTCTAGCTAAAAGCAATGGGCCCTTCAAGTTTCAAAGTAATACATACATACATACATTCAAGCATACATAACATTATAAAATTATTTAGTATTTTATTATAATAAAAATTCAACATTAGGCATGAGATCTGTGTTTAAAGATGTAAATATAAATAGCCCAAAAGAATCGAGCTTTCTGTCTATATAATGTGATCATTGAAGTATTACCCTCATTACTTCAAAAATGCAATTCTGACTTTAAAGGCATTGAAGAGCAATGCAGGATTTTACTGAATTATCTTGTAAAGGTGATGGAAGGTCAAGAAGAAAGGCAAGGAATTAAACTAGACAAAAACACCAAAATTTCCTTAAAATCTTCTGTACACATCTTTCTTTTGAGAGTCCCTCTTGTCTATCAGTTGCTTACAAATTTATCCCTTTTCCATTTCTACTCTCCCACCTTACGCTCCGGTATTTCACCCACCCATTCCTCAGCCTCCTTCCCCAAAGTACTGTATGCCTTTCCTAATAGCAACACATTAGTTAACTCTCTTGATGGTTTCTTCTAGGTTTCCTCTGACCTCTATCAGCACTAATATCAGATATTAACACTTACCAGCAAAAGCCTGGTAGACTATCAGCAAGATGAATACTCTATCTTTAGAAGACAGGAGGTAAGGACAACATTCCGAATTCTTCGACATTCATATAAAAGACAAAGAGCAGTGGAAGGGAAGGGAGTTCTGTGTCCCCGCTGTTAATTGAGTGTGCAAGGAGAGAATGGGTGCGTAAACACTCATTCATACTGCCCTTTGTATATAGAAAAAAGATAGAGTTGTAGTTAGTGCAATGAACACTATGTGGGAGACATGAGATTCAATTTCTGTCTCTTTTAAATTTTTGTAATTTTTGCCATCTTGGCCTCACTTTCTTTATCTATAACCTGGGGGTCATTACAGGATATATTGCCAGGGCTCTTCATGGCAAAGCTACAATTTAGGCATTGACTTTGGTGTCAGAAGACCTAGTTTTGAGCTCCTACTTCATTATTATTAACTAACCGTGTGGCATTGAGCAGAAGCTGTAATCCCTGTATGGTATATTTACTCCACTGGAATATGGAGAGTCAAGCATCCATCTCAAAAAGAAAACAAAATAATGATGTAAAGCACTATCTAAACACATTACCTACTATTTTAGGACTCAATTCTCTAGGATTCTAAGTTACAAGAGAAATACTGGTAATATTTTTACAAGATAATTTTTTAATCTATCCCCCTAGCCACATATAGACTTCAATTTAAAATGTTCTTGACAGATGAATGACCATTCTTATTTATGTTAAAGTCTTACTGGGAAAATATTACTATCTCTTTCAATAATATAGTCTACTAATATTTAAATCCAGATCATCTTTTTCTGTGCCTACTTGTGATGGAGAATAACCAGTCATCATTCTCTATATAATAACCTTTCATAAGATGTGCTCAGTATAAATTACTTTTTTATTATTATTACCAAGCTGCTGCTGTTATAGTCATGGTACTTAAAACAACAGTTATCCACAATTCTCTTCTCCCTCCGTACAGAATCCATTTACTGCATTGTCTCCCTTCACTGCTGATTGCTTCAAAGGGATGAAGAGAGCACAGGGAGGCTATGTTCCTTGTTAAGATTAAATAATTAATTGAGTAAATAAAATCAAGGCCAGGAAGAAACGAAACTAACTGCTCCTTATAAATGTTTACTTGGTTTGCCTTGATGCCCACGGGTGATGGTTCTTTATCAAAACCTGGATGCTATTTATGACACAGTAAGATATTAAATGGTGAGAAGAATAAACAAGTGAACAAAACACTGATCTCATTAGCCTTGGTTAGTGAGAGACCATTTTTCAGCATCCTCTGCTGACCATAAACAAATACATGTTGAACGATTTTCTGAACTTGCCTCCATATCTTCATATTGTTTGTACAATTTCATATGCTTTGATCTTAATTTGTATTGCATTACTCATCCCCTCTCCCTGATGATCTACACCCTACTCTATTTTCAAAAGACTTAACAGAATATTCGAATATTCTATTTCACATTGACTTCTGCCTTCTAGCAATTTCCATCATGCCTAACAATGTAGTATCTATTTATATAATATGGTGCATTACCCTTTGTGAAAAGCATATTGTAAATTGTGTTTCTATAACTTCACCTACAAATACTTAATTGAGGAAAGCATATATAACAGATGTTTTTGTATTTCCAAACACATAGGGTACTTAGCCCAGGATTGGCTCTGTACCCAATGCTCTACAAATACATTTATTTGTTGTTTCCAACCAGGATACTATATTATCCAAATTCAAAGGATGTTATTCATTTTTAGCATGCACTGTGAAAACATTAGCACTGTGAGAGTGGGAGTGGTCAACAAGACCAAATGCAATGGAATAAAATATTGACAAGAACCCTGGAGTCACTCCATGCTTGCAACTGTGCATAGACTACATTAAACATTCTTTGGGGGTGCCTGGGCGGCTCAGTGGGTTAAGCCGCTGCCTTCGGCTCAGGTCATGATCTCAGGGTCCTGGGATCGAGTCCTGCATCGGGCTCTCTGCTCAGCAGGGAGTCTGCTTCCTCCTCTCTCTCTCTCTCTCTCTGCCTGCCTCTCTGCCTACTTGCAATCTCTCTCTGTCAAATAAATAAATAAAATCTTTAAAAAAAAATTCTTTGGAACTACAGATGAATGATGAAGGAACAGTCATAGTTATTGTTTTGTTTGTTTTGTTTTGCTTTTGTTTCCCTTGCCTTGAAAGATGTGTCTTACAAGAAGTTGCTGTGTTCAAGGTTGAAGAGGTTGCTACCTGTGTTCTCCTCTAGAATTTTGATAGATTGCTCTCTCACATTTAGGTTTTTCATCCATTTAGAGTTTATCTTGTGTGGTGTGAGAGAATGGTCTAGTTTCATTCTTCTGCATGTGACTGTCCTATTTTCTCAGCACCATTTATTGAAGAGACTTTTTTTTGCATTGTATATTCTTTCCTGATTTGTCAAAGAATAGTTGACTATAGAGTTGAGGGTCTACTTCTGCGATCTCTATTCTGTTCCATTGATCTATGTGTCTGTTTTTGTGACAGTACCATGCTGTCTTCATAATCACAGCTTTGTAATATAGCTTGAAGTCAGGCATTGTGATGCCCCCAGCTTGGTTTTCTTTTTCAACATTCCCCTGATGATTTGGAGTCTTTTCTGGTTCCACAAAAATTTTAGAATTTTTTTTCCAGTTCTGTGAAAAATGTCAGTGGTATTTTGATAGGGATTACACTGAATGTGTAGCATTCAAAAAACTTGCTCTAGGCAGCATAGACAATTTAACAATGTTTATTCTTGAGACAAACCATATGAGACTCTTGAATCTGGGAGACAAACTGGGGCTTGTCGAAAAGGAGATGGGGGGCGGGATGGGGTAACTGTGTGATGGGCATTAAGGAGGGCACCTGATGTGATGAGCACTGGGTGTTATACACAACGAATGCATCGTTGAACATTATATCAAAAACTAATGATGTATTATAGTTGGCTGATTGAATTTAAATAAATAATAAAAAAGGAAAAAGAAATAATCATGGTTTTAAGAAAAATGACTATACCGCAATAAATTCATTTTTTAAGAAAATACAGCACCTCTGGCATGATTCAAATTATCCAAAAACTTAAAGTATCTACATTTATGAAATTAGACCCAACTTCAAATTCAATTAATCTAGGAATACATTCTGACACCTTCTCAGTAACAAAGGCAAAGGGTCATTTCTCTGTGTTTCCCTAACACTCCTATACACTTCTGCTATGGCATTTTATTGCCTCCCATTCTAAATCTTATTTGTTCTCTTCATCAGAATTTAAGCTTGTCATAATTGCAGCATCATCAAGTCCCTTGGGAATTCAGCTTATATGGTCCAGTAGGAAGGAAGAGTAAGGCAAAGTATTGCCCAATCAAGTTTGGGAAACTGACTAAAACTAAGAGAGAAATCAGCAAATCCCCGGGCAATGGCCAGGGCTACTCGGGCTTAGTTCTAGCATGCAGCAAGTGGTGGGAAATATATCATTACTTCAGGTCACCCCAACAGCAGACAGAAGGGCTGCAGTTAGTATACACAGCATTATGGAGAGAAGGCACAGGTAACCAAAACATATAGCTAATAGAAAGGAGGGTTACTAGAGAACTCTAGGAAGAGGTGGTACTTATACCACCTAAAGGAGTAAGATAAGTAAAAAAAAAAAAAAAAAGGCATTAAAGATAAGCAAAAGTATAAAGATAAGAGGCAGGAAGGACCCATGTATGTATAAGACTTATAAGTACTCCACAAAAACAAAGAATAAATTCTGGGTTATAAACTATGGACAAAAAAAGCTAGAGGGTAAGCAGAGGGCAGATTATAATGGGTTTTGCATGCCATATTATAAGCCTCCAAACATTTCCTTGCAGGTAAAGGAAATCATCAAAGCAGCTAGAGAAAGAAAAAATACCCACATGTCTTGATTTACCCAAGGGCTTCAGGGGGAAAATGATGAGTTTCCTGCAGGACATACATATTAAACTGTTCAGGAGATAGAAAGATATTAGAGACCAGCAATTGAGGAAAGGGAAAAAAGAGGAGACATTTGCCAGGGAATACACATTCGGGAGTATCGCTTTGTAGATATTGGGCATAACTCTGAGACTAGATGAGATCACTAAGTGATCATCTAATTTTTAAATCACTGTAGGACTTTAAAATGCACATTTCTAGGTATACATAATATCCCTACCCTAGGTATTCTGATTCCACCTTTGGGGTGGGTCCACAACATGTGTAGTCTTAAAAATATCTTCACTTTACTCTGTTGTGCAAAAAGGATCAAGAACCAATGTTTAAAGGATTGAATGAAAGAGAGGAATCTGCCAAGAAAATGGATATGGTATAGCCAAGGGGGTCAATGGAAAAAAAAAGAGAATGGAGGGCCCCCAAAAGATAAAGGGATGCAGAAATTTGAAGGAGATTCAGGTTCAGCTCTGACTTAGTAACAGTGTAACCAAGCAATTTACATAATCTCTAACTCTAACTTTTTTATCAGTAAAGTGAGGATAATAATAGTAACTCTCTAGGAGATAGGGGATAGGATGAGATAAGTATAAAATGCATGGTGTAACCAAGACATACCAGACAATGTCAGTAAATGCTTATTTCATTAATATGAATATTATTATGGATATTGTGATTAACAGTCTCAAACATTACAGCTGTCCTTTGGACTTAAGTGTTAGTGAATTATTGATGGTTTTGGCAAGAGTAATTTTGGTAGTGATCTAAGAACAAGAACCAAATTGTAATGGATTGGAGAATGAAGGAAATATTAAAAAATAGAAAGGAGTGGTACCCATTTTTTTTTCAGAAGTTTAGGTGACACAGATAAAAGAAAAGTTAGATGGTAACCTAAAAGAAACAGATGGTATAAGCAAGGTTCTTTTGGGGAATAGAAAATACCTGAATATGTTTCTAGACAAAAAGGAGCCAAGAGTGATTATACAGGAAAGATAACATGAGACAGAAAAAAAAAGTTTGTTTTTAGCCCCAGAAGTGTAAGATTTAAGAAGATAAAGGTCTCAAGTCTCAGGACCTGAAATTAAGGAAGGAGGAAAGATGGATGTTGTTGTGTTTGTGGAGACCACATTTGAAGACATTTTTTTTTAATTTTTAATTTTTTTTTTATAAACATATAATGTATTATTAGCCCCAGGGGTTAGGGCTATGAATCGCTAGGTTTACACACTTCACAGCCCTCACATAGCACATACCCTCCCCAAGGTCCAATAACCCGGCCACCCTCTCCCCACACCCCTCCCCCTGTGAAGACATTTTTAAAAAACATTTTATTTTACTTTTTTTCATACCTTTTAATCTCTTTTTAAAAATGCTCTTGTATGCTTTATAAAAACGCCCATAGGTCTTGAATTGGTTTTTGCCCCTCAGCAGTAGGTTACGTATTATTGCTCTATGTGTCAAACCCAACTAACATAGCTAAGGAATTCCAGTTGCACTGAATGCAAGATTATCACGTGGAGCATAACTGAAGAATGTAGTTAAGGTTAATATCATTGTTGAGAAAAATGGATGGGGGCACCTGGGTGGCTCAGTGGGTTAAAGCCTCTGCCTTCAGCTTGGTTCATGATCCCAGGGTCTTGGGATCGAGCCCCGCATCGGGCTCTCTGCCCAGCAGGGAGCCTGCTTCCTCCTCTCTCTCTCTCTACCTGTCTCTCTGCCTACTTGTGACCTCTGTCAAATAAATAAATAAATCTTAAAAAAAAAGAAAAAGAAAAAAGAAAAATGGTTGAAACCCTGACCAGTCCATGTAAAATGACAGATGATAGGTACTTGAGTCCAGCTAAAGAACATGAATATTTGCAACAGCTGAGAAAAATACAAAACAAAACAACAACAACAAAAAAGAATTAGAGCACTAACCAAAGACAGAAATTTTCTGACCAGGTCAGAATGAAAGCGAAGGGGACAAGGGAATTAAACATTCTGGTGAGGGTGTAGCTCAAAAGATTAGTCATTAAGTTTAGAATAGACAAGGAAAGAAGAGAAAGCAGAAAGTGGTTGATAGATTTGGTAGGAAATGGAGCATGCAAACAACTGTGAGACCAAGAAGTAGGGAGAGGAGCAGCAATAAGTAGGGCAGCTTTGATCAATATTCAGTATCCAATCTCCAGATGCATTAGGTACCATGTCTAAAGTAACAAGAGGAATTATAGACCCACTGACTGCTGAGAGCAAGGTAAAACCTAAAGGATGGGCGGCATCTGCTTCACTCTTTCATTGTAGATTTTGCTTTCCCCAAGGTGATCTCTCAAGGCACAGTTAAAGTGAGACTTCTCTAGTCCTCCTTCTATTTCATCATGTAGGAAAAGTTCTTTCTTTTCAGAAGATCAGAGTTTCAGACTATCTATGCCTAAAACTATTTCCATTAATATGACTTATTTATAAGCTTTAAACAACAACAGTACATTTTAGAACTTGAGACATTGTACCTTCATTACAAAAGAACTCAAATAGAAAAGACTCCTTTGGTCAAAACTCGTGGGGAAATTTGAAACTTCTTGCTCAAAGCTATCCTAAACCCAATGTAACATTAAAGACTTAAAATTCTTTTGGTGTAATAAAATAACCAAGTAGCATATATATTTATTTCTCCAATAGTTGAATGGACTTTTACCTCAATCATTAATCCTCTTGTAAGAGAATAAAATGGAATAATAAATCACCAGTACAGATATGCTGAATTTGATCAATGTTTCTCTTCAGAAGGAGTAAATAATAGAGCAACATCCACTCTGCAGTATTTATGTAGCACAGCATTCTGTCACTCAGGTATAGGGATTGATATGGACTGCTGAGAGAAAGCAAGACCTCCTCTCCCCTACAGAACTGCTAAAGCAACAAGTCATCATTTACAGGGCAAATAACACCTCATTCCAGAGCAGTGTAATATGTTCTCAGGAAACAACTGCCCTAATCCTCAACCTCTTCCTCCCATAAGGAAACTAACAGTAGCTTATTTCATTAATCATTCTAACTGGCAGAAGAAAAGGAATAGCATTTAGAAAGGAACTACTCTGCAGTGAGCATTTTAGATATATATATTATTTAATAATCCTTAAAACACAACTATGAAATTACCACACCAATTTCTGAAAAGAATGCTTTAATGTAGAAGCTTCATATAAATTCTAATGTCACATACAAATCAAGCCAGGTTGGAATGCTGGTTCTTCTACTGAATGTCCAGTCCCAAGTTTCATCTATCTGCTGTTTGCTACAATATGTTTTTTATTAGGAGAAAACATTTTATTCAAAACCCCTCATTCCAAAATCGAGTGGAATGGGCTATTTCTAGTAAGCGCTTCTTTAGACAAAAAAGTCATGTCTAGTAATTAAAAACAATGAATAAAAATGTCTATGGCCATGTACCCCTCAAGAGACTACCAGAACCGTCAGGAGCCAGTATGTCTATGAGAAGATTCAGGGATACGAGTGTGTATTTTATAAAGTCACCTAGATTCCCCAGGTGTTTTTGATTGTGTTAGTGCCCCTCCTTCCTCTTCAGACCATACTAGCTGAGAAATCACTCTTCCAATGAGCTAGGTAACATGCTGTTAAAATGTTTGTCTCTTCTTCAGACAAGATGGCAAGTGCAGTAAGGTTTTACTTCATAAAGAGGGTGATAAGTTGAAAAAAGTAGGAGGCGAAGAATAAAAACTTTGTGTAGTTGAAGAGCATGAGGCTGGATCATAAAAAAAAAAAAATGAAGTTAAGGCACAATATAAGCATGGTAAGACATCTGTTATCCTTCCCAGAATTCAGGCTCCTTATCTGTAAAATAAGGAATTAGAGGAGATGACTCAAAGCCTGTCCCAACTGATAAGAATCCATGAGGAATGATATCAGAGATTTTGGGTTGTTGTTTGTTTCTTTTTTTATATATATAGTTTAATGAGTTAGAGAATTCTGTAGATTGCTTCTCTTTCTAGGATAGCCACAATGCAGAGTAACATTTAAAGTCCCACTCAAAGACCCATTCAATTTTGCTTAGCTTCATTTTTTTCTAAGTATAATTATATTCCACTACTCTAGAGAAACATCTATTCATATTTGAATTATCTGCAGAACATTTTAGGGAAAGTTAGCTTAGAAAATAAGACTACAGAAAAAATCAATAAATATATATACATTTTTTGGATATTATAGTAGATAAGAGTAGGGAATGATGCTGTGACGTGGGTAGTATAAACGACAATTTCTTAGAGTAATAGTGGTACTGAATAACAGTGTTTGGGACAAGTTTGAAACTCAAATGCCGATAAGGCCTAGAAGTAAATGTACATCAATGAAGAAGAGAAAAATATACGGTGGTAAATCAGAACTGACTTCCACATGAGACAAAAGAAGGAACAGGCAATAGTGCAAACTTTAATGAAGTGGATACTATAAGCTTCCTCTAGGAGGATAGCTACTACTGCCTCAAGTATCTGTTGCCACATAGGAATATGGGTGCTCTTTTACCAGTGTTCCCATTTCAAAGAAACTGGAAATTCTTTTCTCTCTCTCTCTTTTTTTTTTTTTTTAATTGACATATAATGTATTATTTGCCTCAGGGGTACAGGTCTATGAATGATCAGGCTTACAAATTTCATAGCACTCACCATAACACATACCCTCTCCAGTGTCCATAACCCAGTCACCCTGTCCCTACTCACCCCTCTCCAGCAACCCTCAGTGTGTTTTGTGAGATTAAGAGTCTCTTATGGTTTGCCTCCCTCCTGATCCCATTTTGCTTCATTTTTTCCTTCCTTATCCCTCACAAACCCCTGCCCTGCTTCTTAGATTCATCATATCAGAGAAATCATATAATAACTGTCTTTCTCTGATTGACTTATTTCATAAGTACATAATACCCTCTAGTTCCATTCACGTCATTGCAAATGACAATATTTCATTTCTTTTGATGGCTGCATAGTATCCCATTGTATATATATACCACTTCTTCTTTATCCATTCATCTGTTGATGGACATCTAGGTTCTTTCCATAATTTAGCTATTGTGGACTCTGCTACTATAAACATTTGGGTGCACATGCCCCTTTGGATCACTAGATTTGTATTTTTAGTGTAAATACACAGTAGTGCAATTGCTGGGTCTTTAGGTAGCTCTATTTTCAACATTTTGAGGAACCTCCGTACTGTTTTCCAGAGTGGATGCATCAGGTTGCATTCCCACCAACAGTGTAGGAGGGTTCCCCTTTCTCTGCATCCTCACCAACATCTGTTGTTTCCTCACTTGTTAATTTTAGCCATTCTGACTGGTATGAGGTGGTATTTCATTGTGGTTTTGATTTGTATTTCCTAGATGCCAAGTGATGTGGAGCACTTTTTTATGTTTCTGTTGGCCCTCTGGATGTCTTCTTTGCAAAAATGTCTGTTCATGTCCTCTGCCCATTTCTTGATTTGATTCTTTGTTCTTTGGGTATTGAGTTTGATAAGTTCTTTATAGATTTTGGACACTATCCCTTTATCTGATATGTCATGTGCAAATATCTTCTCCTATTCTGTTGGTTGTCTTTTGGTTTTGTTAACTGTTTCCTTTGTTGTGCAAAAGCTTTTGATTTTGATGAAGCCCCAATAGTTCATTTTTGCCCTTGCTTCCCTTGCCTTTGGCAATGTTTCTAGGAAGAAGTTGCTGCCTGTATTCTCAAGATTGAGATGGATTCCTTTCTCACATTGAGGTCTTTCATCCATTTTGAGTCTATTTTTGTGTTCTGTGTAAGGAACCTAACCAAAGAGGCAAATAATCTGTACTCAGAAAACTATAAAGTACTTATGAAAAAAATTAAGGAAGACAAAAATAAATGGAAAAACGTTCCATGCTAATCGACTGAAAGAACAAATATTGTGAAAATGTCTATGCTACCTAAAGCAATCTACACATTTAACAAAATCCTTATCAAAATCCCATCTTTTTTTTTTTTCAATAAAATGGAATGAATCATCCTAAAATTTATATGGAATCAGAAAAGATACTGAATAGCCAGAGGAATGTTGAAAAAGAAAGCCAAAGTTGGTGGCATCACCATTCCAGACTTCAAGCTCTATTACAAAGCTGTAATCATCAAGAAAGTATGGTACTGGTACAAAAACAGACACATAGATCAATGGAACAGAATAGAGAGCCCAGAAGTAAACCCTCAACTCTACGGTCAACTAATATTCAGCAAAGCAAGAAAGAACATCCAACAGAAAAAAGACAGTCTTTTCAACAAATGGTGTTGGGACAATTGGACAGCCACATGCAGAAAAAGGAAATTCTTATTTTTAATGGAAAATTTCCACACTTTCTGATATTGGAAAGCAATTCAAGTGAAAACAATGTGCTTTCCATAACTTGGGAAGCAAATGACTGAAAGATCAGAAAACTTCAGGTGATGCTTGGCTCATGAGCCATCAACCTATGGCTGTCTGAACTATCATTAAACATATTGATCACTTACTATGTGAATCACCATGAACAAGCACAAGTGAGAGAAGGGACAATCTTTTTAATGGGGATTTTATGGTGAGATGATGTTATTTGCAAAAAAAATATCAACTAGGGTTATGGGAAAGTTTGGGGATGGAGAATTTGCTCACAGAGGTTCAACAAAGCTCAGTGGGATAAGCTTGTACTGAGATTGAGAGGTAGTCACAGTTGTAGTGAGATTCACTGAAAGAAGATAAAATGGAAGGAAATGAAATTTGAAATAAAGGAGCCACAGAAATGAAGACATCAAAGCATTCTTAATGAATAAATATTCAGGGTACCATGCAGGTGAGTGGTTTACCAATGATTCTGTTCCTTATAGTGTTAGTATTGGGGGTGGCACAAAATGCTTCAAAATTCCAGTCTCATCCTTTTTGTCAAACCATGATGCTTTAATTATCTTGAAACTATACTTTTACCATAAATTTATTATAGATATATTTGAATAAATGCAGTTTTTGATAACACTTTTGTCACCCTTTTCCAGACCATAAAAATGATATAATAGATTGTCCTTTAAAGCTAACCGCAGGCAGCCAATACTATACATGATAGGATATTAAAATGAGATCCATTGAGTAATTAAATTTTTCTTCAACACACTTAATGCAATTCTGAATTCTGAATCAAGATATAATAAAGCATGACATGAGAAGTTCAGCTAATCCTACTCTTAGCAGTTTTTGAAAGTTATCCCAGATGCATTGCTCCATTGAAGAATGAATGCAGAGTAGAAGAGAAATTGAGGAAATCTCATAAATAGGCCATAGTAGACATTTCCAAATCTTATTGAATAAGAATCACCTGTGGACTTTTTAATAAACATTGATTATAGAAACTCACTCCAGATATTCTGATTTAGTAGGGATTGTATAGGCTGTAGAAATATATCCCTTTATAAAACTACATTTTAAAAACTATAAAATGTAAAAATGTATAAATGTATACTATAAAATTTAAAATGTATACTATAAAATTTACCAAGCTAAACATTTTTAACCATGTTAAAATTTACCATATACAGTTCACTGACATTAAGTACATTCAATCGCTCTAAAACCACCATAACCATCCAAGTCTGGAACATTTTCATCTTCCCCAAATGAAATTACATAACCATTAAACAATAACTCCCCATTCTCCTCTACCCCCCCATGGACAACTAGCATTCTACTTTTTGTCTGTGTGAATTTGCCTACTCTAGCTACCTCATATAAGTGGAACCACACAATATGTGTCCTTTTGTAACTGGCTTATTTCACTTAGTATAATGTCTTCAAAATGCAGTCATGTTGTAGTGTCAGAATGTCTTTATTTTTTGTTAAGACTGAATAATATGCCATTGTATGTATATATTACATTTTGTTTATCCATTCACCCACCAATGGACATTGGATTGCTTCTACTTGTTGGCTATTATAAATAATGTTACTATAAATGCTGGTGTACAACTATCTGTTTGAGTCCTTGCTTTCAGTTCTTTGGAATATATATTCAGAAGTGGGATTTCTGGATTATATGATACTTCTAGGTTTAACTTTTTGAGTAGCCACCATGTCATTTTCTACAATGACTGCACTATTTATATTCCTACCAGCAATACAAGGGTTTCAATCTCTCCACACTCTCACCAATATTGTTTTTGTTTTTGTTCCATTTTGGCTTTTTGTTTGTTTTTTACAATAACACTCCTAACAGGTGGGAAGTGATATTTCATTGTGGTTGTAATTTATATTTTCCTAATAGCTACTGATACTGAGCAACTTTTCATGTGCTTACTGGCCATTTATTTTTTATTTATTTATTTATTTTAGAAATATCTATTCAAATCCTTTGCCCATTTCGTTTTTTGTTGTTTTTTTTTTTTTAAGATTTTATTTACTTATTTGACACAGAGAGAGAGATCCCAAGTAGGCAGAGAGGCAGGCAGAGAGAAAGGGGGAAGCAGGCTCCCCGCTGAGCAGAGAGCCCGATGCAGGGCTTGATCCCAGGACCCTGAGATCATGACCTGAGCCGAAGGCAGAGGCTTTAACCCACTGAGCCATCCAGGTGCCGCCCTTTGCCCATTTCTAATTGGGTTGTTCAGGTGTTGTCATTGTAGAGTTGAAGGAGTTCTTATATATTTTGACTATTAATCTTTTATCAGATAGATATATGATTTGAAAATATTTTTGCCCATTTTTTGGTTGTCTTTTCATTCTGTTAATAGAATCCTTTGACACACAAAAGTTTTTAATTTTGATAACGTCCAACTTATCTATTTTTTTTCTTTCCTGCTTGTGCTTTTGGTCTCATATCGAAAAAATAATGTTCCCTTACACTTTCTTCTAGGAGTTTTACAGTTTTAGCTCTTACATTTAGGTCTTCTGTTCACTGGGTTATTTTTTATATATGGTGTAAGATAAGGATCCAACTTTACTGTTTTGCATGTGGATATCTAGCTTTCCCAACAACATTTGTTCAAAAAACTATTCATTTCCCATTGAATGATCATGGCACTCTTATCAAAAATAATTTGACAGTATATTCAAAGGTTTATTTCTGAGCTTCCTATTATATTCCATTGGTATATATGTCTCTTTTTATACCACACCATTTTGATTATTGTAGCCTTCTAGTGAGTTTTGGAATCAAGAACTTTTTATTCTTCATTTTCAGGATTGTTTTGGCCGTTTAGAGTCTCTTGAGATTCCATTTGAAATTTTGGGTGGATTTTTCTATTGCTATAAAAAGAAAATCACTGGGATTTTGGCATAGATTGAATTACATCTGAAAATCACGTTGGGAAGTACTGACATTTTAACAATAATAAATTTTCTAATCAAGAAACAGGATGTCTTTTCACTTATTTTGTGCCTTTTAAAATTTCTTTTAGCAGCATTTTGTAGTTTTTGATGTGCAAGGCTTTCACATCGTTGATCAAGTTTATTCATAAGTATATTATTCTTTTTGATAGTATTTTAAATTGAATTGTTTTCTTAATTTCCATTTTGAATTGTTCATTGTTAATGTGTAAAAACACAACTGATTTTTGCATGATAATATTGTATCCTATAATTTTGCTAAATTTGTTTCCTAGTTCTATAGGTTCTTTTGTGAAATTTTCAGTTTTTTACATTTAAGATAATGTCATTTCCAAAGAGAGATTATCTTACTTCTTCCTTTCCAATTTCAATAACCTTTTATTTCTTCTTCTTGTCTAAATGCTTTGGCTAGGACTTCCAGTACTATGTTGAATAGAAGTGACAAAAGTGAACAACCTTGTTTTCTTCCTGTTCTTTTTTTTTTCCCTTCCTGATCTTAGAGCAAAAGTTTTCAGTTTTTCAGCACTGATTACAATGTTGTCATGGGTTTTATATAGACAGTCTTTATTATATTGTGGTAATTTTCTTCTATTCCTAATTCTTTTAGTGTTTTTATCATGAAAGGATATTCAATTTTTTATTAATTATTTTTATTAACATATAATGTATTATTTGCCCCAGAGGTACAGGTCTGTGAATTGTCAGGCTTACACACTTCACAGCACTCACCATTTCACATACCCTCCCCAATGTCCATAACCCAGCCATCCTCTCCATACACCCCCCCCCCACCAGCAACCCCCAGCAACCCTCAGTTTGTTTTGTGAGATTAAGAGTCTCTCATGGAAAAAATGAAAAGAGATGGGATCTGGAGGAAGGATATTCATTTTTTTTTAAAGATTTTATTTATTTATCAGAGAGGGGGGGGGAGAGCGAGCACAGGCAGACAGAGTGGCAGGCAGAGGCAGAGGGAGAAGCAGGCTCCCCGCTGAGCAAGGAGCCCGATGTGGGACTCGATCCCAGGACGCTGGGATCATGACCTGAGCCGAAGGCAGCTGCTTGATTAGAATAATATTGGTCTCATAGAATGAATTTAGAAATAAAATTGTATTTTAATTAAAATTCATCTGTTGGTTCTGATCCTCAGCTCCTGTAGAAAACCATTTTTTCTATTGACAGATATATGTTAATATTATTTACAATTCCTTTAAAAAGCTTTAACAATAACATTGTTAAGAAAATCATCCTTATGCTTGTATAGGTTTTAAAATGTATTAAGCAGTTTCACAAAAAGTTTGACTTCCCAGCAATTACTCAAAAAAAAAAAGTTCATTAGACTCTTATTTTACAGATCAGGAAATGTCGATACAAAGAAATCAGCTTTAATCTTGCACAAATGATAGAGCTGAGAGATGAATCAAGGACTGGATTGTGGTTTAATATCCATTAAATACTGTGGCCCTATAAAAATAACTGGAGTAGAGGAAAAATGTAGAATTGACTTGTAAGGTATGATTATATTGTATGGACAATTTAATTGTGATGATATATATTAAGTTTACAAAGTTGTCTAATAGTTACAAATATCATGGATACTACAGAGCACCTTAAAATAGTAAATAGAGTTTTAATCGATCATTTTCTATAGTATTTTCTCAAGTTGGGTTTTTTTTAATTTATAATGTTTCCTACAAAAAGAGTGATGGTTTCTATTGCTGGTTGGTTTCTTTGAAACACAGGTTCTGAGAAGGACTACCATGTGCACAACATTAAAGGATAAGGAAGGGAAGGAAAGAAAACATAATCAGACAGGGAGAGAAGTTGAGTTGTTATGAACTGAATTTTTGCATGCTCCCAAAATGCATGTTTTGAAGCTCTAACCCCTAATGTGATGGTATTTGGAGACAGAAACTTTGAAAATTAATTAGATTTAGATTAGATCTTAAGGGTGCATCCCAGGATTGCATTAGTAGTCTTCCAAGAAGAAGAGGCCAGAACAGGTTCAGGGGCTCTTTCTCCTTCTCATTCTCTCCTATCTGAGGGTACATTGAGAAAGCAGCCATTTGCAAGCCAGGAAGAAAGTTTTTAGCAGGAACCAAATCTGCCAGTATCTCGACCTTAAAATTCCCAGCCTCCAGAACTGTGAGAAATAAATGTCATATGTTTAAGCTACCCAGTCTGTGGTATTTTGCTATATCAACCCAAGCTGACTAATACAATTGTAAATTAGGTCTAACAAACTTGGAAAACTCAGACAGGGTTCTGGAGCTGGAATAGCCTTTCAGAATTGTCCCTAGTTGGGCTAAAATCAGGACTTTATAGTTCCTAAAAATTTGGGTATTGATGTGAGCCTCAGTGGGAAGGGGTATGACATCAGGCAAGGTAGCTCTCTGAAACTAAAGAAATCAGTCCCTCACTCAAAGGTTCTAATGTGTCAGACTGTGCTTTCAATGAGCTTTTTCCAGTACTTATTCAGCTGTATTTTCCTATCACCTGTTAGTTTTACACTAGCATGCTTTAAAATTGAATCCTCTGGGGGTGCCTGGGTAGCTCAGTGGGTTAAAGCCTCTGCCTTCTGCTCAGGTCATGATCCCAGGGTCCTGGGATGGAGCCCTGCATCTCTCTCTGTCAAATAAATAAATAAAATCTGAAAAAATAAAATCGAATCCTCTGTTTTTGAAGTTGTACACTGAAGTTTCTATATAGGTAGAATGTTATAATTTTATAGAATATACTTGGCAAAATGCCCCCATGTTCATTATCTTAAGAACATTATTTCCTGTTCAGGATGTCAATGAGGAAAAATGTGGTTCATTTACTTACAAGTTTTTTCTTTTTCTTTCTTTTTTTTTTAAGACTTTATTTATTTATTTGACAGAGAGAGAGAGAGATCACAAGTAGGCAGAGAGGCAGGCAGAGAGAAAGGGGGAAGCAGACTCCCTGCTGAGCAGACAGCCCGATGCGGGGCTCGATCCTAAGACCCTGCGATCATGATCTGAGCCGAAGGCAGAGGCTTTAACCCACTGAGCCACCCAGGCACCCCTATGTTTTTTCTTAAAATAAACTGAACCACATGTGGTTTGTCAGGCATAATACGCTTTCTTTTCTAGAGACTGAGTTTTTAGATATTTTGTAATAGGGGATGTTATACCAAAACATAAGTTTTTCTCTATAAAAAGAGAAGATTATGACTTTTTCCTTTTCCAAGAAAATAGCTGGTGAGAGTTCAGAAAAACTATAAAGATTGCTTTGTCCCAACAAAGTATCCACACATTTAGATATTTTTTCATAATTTTTTCATTATACGTTTTCGTATATTCTTTCCACACAAATTCACCTATTATTTAGTATATATCAGGTAATATACTACATATTAAAAGCACACATGACTCAATCATATAGTCCTTTCTCTCAAAGAGATCACAGTCAAGTTAAAGAAATATACAAAAACAAAAGCAAAAATGCAGTGCAGAACACTATACATTGACTCACTGACATAGAGATGGTGGTATGAGAGAGGAAATTAACTAATAACACCTGATAATAACGCAGACCATGGAATTGTTTCAGAATAAATCCAAAGAATAATAGTTTATACAAATCAACCATCTGACACTTGAGTACCTTCTACAGTCCCTGCTCAGTGATGGTTAAGCTTATGTTGATGATTTTCATTGACAAGTAATTCCAATTCCATCCACAGCTAGCTCTGATGTTAACACAAAAATTGAAAAGAAAAAAATATTAAGATGGACTTTGTCCCTCCAAAGTTGATGCTCATTAGTCTTTCTTCATCCTCTGGAGAATGAATATAATCTCCTTTCCATATGTCAGCCCTTAAAGTACTATAGGAAATATTGAAAGGGGTCCTCTAAGCAAAGAAAGAGCCTAAAAGTAGTAGATCAGAAAGGAACAGAGACAATCTACAGTAACAGTCACCTTACAGGCAATACAATGGCACTAAATTCATATCTCTCAATAGTTACCCTGAATGTTAATGGGCTAAATGCCCCAATCAAAAGACACAGGATATCAGAATGGATAAAAAAAAAACAAAACCCATCTATATGTTGCCTCCAAGAAACTCATTTCAGATCCAAAGACACCTCCAGATTTAAAGTGAGGGGGTGGAAAACAATTTACCATGCTAATGGACATCAGAAGAAAGCAGGAGTGGCAATCCTTATATCAGATCAATTAGATTTTAAGCCAAAGACTATAATAAGAGATGAGGAAGGACACTATATCATACTCAAAGGATCTGTCCAACAAGAAGATCTAACAGTTTTAAATAGCCATGCCCCCAATGTGGGAGCAGCCAACTATATAAACCAATTAATAACAAAATCAAAAAAACACATCAACAATAATACAATAATAGTAGGGGACTTATCACTCCCCTTACTGAAATGGAAAGATCATCCAAGCAAAAGATCAACAAGGAAATAAAGGTCTTAAATGACACACTGGACCAGATAGACAACACAGATATATTCAGAACATTTCATCCCAAAGCAACAGAATACACATTCTTCTCTGGTGCACAAGGAACATTCTCCAGAATAGATCACATCCTTGGTCCTAAATCAGGTCTCAACCAGTATCAAAAGATGGGGATCATTCCCTGCATATTTTCAGACCACAATGCTCTGAAGCTAGAACTCAATCACAAGAGGAAATTTGGAAAGAGCCCAAATACATGGAGACTAAACAGCATCCTTCTCATGAATAATTGGTCAACAGGAAATTAAAGAAGAATTGAAAAAATTCATGGAAACAAATGATAATGAAAACACAATGGTTCCTCTCAGGACAAAGGCAGTCCTGAGAGGAAAATATATAGCGGTACAAGCCTTTCTCAAGAAACAAGAAAGGTCTCAGGTACACAACCTAACCCTCCACCTAAAGGAGCTGGAGAAAGAACAAGAAAGAAACCCTAAACTCAGCAGGTGAAGAGAAATCATAAAGATCAGAGCAGAAATCAATGAAATAGAAACAAACAAACAAACAAAAACAATAGAACAAATCAACGAAACTAGGAGCTGGTTCTTTGAAAGAATTAATAAGATTGATAAATGCCTGGCCAGACTTATCAAAAAGAAAAGAGAAAGGACCCAAATAAATAAAATCATGAATCAAAGAGGAGAGATCACAACTAACACCAAAGAAATACAAATAATTATGAGAACATACTATGAGCAACCCTACACAAAAAAAATTTGACAGTCTGGAAGAAATGGATGCATTTCTAGAAACATATAAACTACCACAACTGAACCAGGAAGAAATAGAAAGCCTGAACAGGCCCATAACCAGTAAGGAGATTGAAACAGTCATCAAAAATCTCCAAACAAACAAAAGCCCAGGGCCAGACAGCTTCCCAGGGGAAATCTACCAAACGTTTAAAGAAGAACTAATTCCTATTCTCCTGAAACTGTTCCAAAAAATAGAAATGGAAGGAAAACTTCTGAACTCGTTTTATGAGGCCAGCATCACATTGATCCCAAAACCAGACAAGGATCCCATCAAAAAAGAGAACTACAGACCAATATCCTTGATGAACACAGATGCGAAAATTCTCACCAAAATAATAGCCAATAGGATTCAACAGTACATTAAAAGGATCATTCACCACGACCAAGTGGGATTTATTCCAGGGCTGCAAGATTGGTTCAACATCTGCAAATCAATCAACGTGATACAACACATTAATAAAAGAAAGAACAAGAACCACATGATACTCTCAATAGATGCTGAAAAAGCATTTGACAAAGTACAACATCCCTTCCTGATCAAAATGCTTCAAAGTGAAGGGATAGAGGGCACATACCTTAATATTATCAAAGCCATCTATGAAAAACCTACGGCAAATATTATTTTCAATGGAGAAAAACAGAAAGCTTTTCTGCTAAGGTCAGGAACACGGCAGGGATGTCCATTATCTCCACTGCTATTCAACATAGTACTAGAAGTCCTAGCCTCAGCAATCAGACAATAAAAGGAAATTGAAGGCATCCAAATCGGCAAAGAAGAAGTCAAGCTATCACTCTTTGCAGATGATATGATACTATATGTGGAAAACCCAAAAGACTCCACTCCAAAGCTAGTAGAACTTGTTCAGGAATTCAGTAAAGTGTCAGGATATAAAATCAATGCACAGAAATCAGTTGCATTTCTCTATACCAACAAGACAGCAGAATTAAGGAGTCAATCCCATTTACAATTGCACCCAAAACCATAAGATACCTAAGAATAAACTTAGCCGAAGAGGCAAAGAATCTATACTCAGAAAACTATAAAGTACTCATGAAAGAAATTGAGGAAGACACAAAGAAATGGAAAAATGTTCCATGCTCCTGGATTGGAAGAATAAATATTGTGAAAATGTCTATGCTACCTAAAGCAATCTACATATTTAATGCAATTCCTCTCAAAATACAATCCTTTTTTTTTTTTTCAAAGAAATAGAACAAATAACCCTAAAATTTATATGGAACCAGAAAAGACCTCGAATAGCCAAAGGAATATTGGAAAATAAAGCCAAAGTTGGTGACATCACAATTCTGACTTCAAGCTCTATTACAAAGCTGTCATCATCAAGACCATATGGTACTGGCACAAAAACAGACACATAGATCAATGGAACAGAATAGAGAGCCCAGAAATAGACCCTCAACTCTACAGTCAACTAATCTTCGACAAAGCAGGAAAGAATGTCCAATGGAAAAAAGACAGCCTCTTCAGCAAATGGTGTTGGGAAAATTGGACAGTCACATGCAGAAAAATGAAATTGGACCATTTTCTTACACCACACACGAAAATAGACTCAAAATGGATGAAGGACCTCAATGTGTGAAAGGAATCCATCAAAATCTTTGAGGAGAACACAGGCAGCAACCTCTTCGACCTCAGCCACAGCAACTTCTTCCTAGGAACATTGCCAAAGGCAAGGGAAGCAAGGAGAAAAATGAACTATTGGGATTTCATCAAGATCAAAAGCTTTTGCACAGCAAAGGAAACAGTTAACAAAACCAAAAGACAACTGACAGAATGGGAGAAGATATTTGCAAACGACATATCAGATAAAGGGCTAGTGTCCAGAATCTATAAAGAATTTAGCAAACTCAACACCCAAAGAACAAAGAATGAAGACATGAACAGACATTTCTGCAAAGAAGACATGCAGATGGCGAACAGACACATGAAAAAGTGCTCCACAGCATTCGGCATCAGGGAAATACATCAAAACCACAATGAGATACCACCTCACACCAGTCAGAATGGCTAAAATTAACAAGTGAGGAAATGACAGATGCTGGCGAGGATGTGGAGAAAGGGGAACCCTCCTACACTATCTGTGGGAATGCAAGCTGGTGCAACCACTCTGGAAAACAGCTTGGAGGTTCCTCAAAATGTTGAAAATAGATCTACGCTACGACCCAGCAATTGCACTACTGGGTATTTACCCTAAAGATACAAACGTAGTGTTCCAAAGGGGCACGTGCACCCGAATGTTTATAGCAGCAATGTCCACAAGAGCCAAAGTATGGAAAGAACCTAGATGTCCATCAACATGTCCATGAATGGATAAAGAAGAGGTGGTATATATATACACAATGGAATACTATGCAGCCATCAAAAGAAATGAAATCTTGCCAATTGCAATGACTTGGATGGAACTAGAGGGTATTATGTTTAGCAAAATAAGTCAATCGGAGAAAGACAACTATCATATGATCTCCCTGATATGAGGAAGTGGAGATGCAACGTGGGGGGCTTGGGGGGTAGGAATAGAATAAATGAAACAAGATGGGATCGGGAGGGAGACAAACCATAAGGGACTCTTAATGTCACAAAACAAACTGAGGGTGGCCGGGGGGAGGGAGGTAGGGAGAGGGTGGTGGGGTTACGGACATTGGGGAGGGTATGTGCTATGGTGAGTTCTGTGAAGTGTGTAAACCTGGCGATTCACAGACCTGTACCCCTGGGGCTAATAATACATTATATGTTTATAAAAAAATTAAAAAATTAAAAAAAAATGTCTATACTACCTAAAGCAATCTAAACATTCAATGCCATCCCAATCAGAACAACACAAGCATTTTCACAGAGCTAACACAAATAATTCTAAAATTTGTATGGAATCAGAAAAGACCCTGAATACTCAAAGTAATGTTGAGGGGGAAAAAAAAAGCAAAGCAGAAGGCATCACAATTCTGGACTTTAAGCTATATTACAAAGCTGTAATCATCAACACAGTACGGCACTGGTACAAAAACAGACACAGAGATCAATGCAACAGAATAGAGAACCTGGAAATGGACCTACAACTCTATGGCCAACTAATTTTCAACAAAGTAGGAAAGAATAGTAGGAAAGACACTCTCTTCAACAAATGGTGTTGGGAAAACTGGACAGTGAAATACAGAAGGACAACACTAGACCACTTTCTTATAGCATATGCAAAAATAAATTCAAAATTGAAGAAAGACCTTAATATGAGACAGGAAACCATCAAAATCCTAAAGGAGAACACAGGTCAGGAACCTCTTTGATCTCAACCATAGCAACATTTTATTAGACACGTCTCCAGAGGCAAGGGAAATAAAAGTAAAAATGAACTATTGGGACCTCATCAAGATAAAAAGCTTCCACATAGTGAGGGAAACATCAACAAAACTAAAAGGTAACCAATAGAATGGGAAAAGATATTTAGAAATGACATCTTGGATAAAGGGTTGGTATCCAAAATCTATAAAGAGCTTTGCAAAATCAACACCCCAAAAACAAATAATTCAGTTAGGAAATGGGAAGAAGACATGCATAGACACTTTTCCAAAGAAAATCATGAAATGACTAACAGACACATGAAAAGATGCTCAACATAACTCATCATCAGGGAAATACAAATCAAAACCACAAGATACCACCTCACACCTGTCAGAATGGCTAAAATTAACAACTCGGGAAACAACAGAGGTTGGCCAGGTTGTGGAGAAAGGGGAACCCTTTTTCATTGTTGGTGGGAATGCAAACTGGCACAGTCACCCTGGAAAACATTATGCTGGTTCCTCAAAAAGTTAAAAATAGTATACTACCCAACAATCTAACAATTGCTCTACTAAGTATGTATCCAAAGGATACAAATATGTTGGCATGAAGGGGCATATGGCACCCCAATGTTTATAGCAGCACTATCAACCATAGTAAAAATACAGAAAGAGCTCAAATGTCCACTGACTGATGATGAATGGATAAACAACACACACACACACACACACACACACACACACACACACAAAAAATAGAATATTACTCAGCCATTGAAAGAATGAAGTCTTGTCATTTGCAATGACATGGATATGGATAGAACTAGAGTATACAATGCTAAGTGAAATAAGTCAGTATGAGAAAGACAATTATATGATTTCACTCATCTGTGGAATTTAAGAATAAAAACAAATGAATATGGTGGAAAGAAAGGAGAAATAAGATATATGAGACTTCTAAATATAGAAAACAAACTGCAGGTTGCTGGAGGGGGATGGGTTAAACGGGTAATGGGCATTAGGAGGGCACTGGTTGTGAAGAACACTGGGTGTTCTGTGTAAGTGATGAATCGCTAAGTTCTACTCCTGAAACTAGTACTACACTATATGTTGCCTAACTTGAATTTAAATTAAAAATATACTTTTATGGAGAATTTTTATTGTCAAGCAGCTTTATTTTCATTTCTGATGGTAGACTGATACACAGGTGAATTCATCTTTTTTACCTTCAGGAGGTATATTTATTTATTGTTTTAGCCTGTGTAAAAAAGCTTTAAAAATAGTAATCACTCAGCTTCACACTCAGTTTTACCTGCTTTCATTCTATTGTTTAATACATTAGTTACAACAACTGTGACTACTTCAGCAAAGTTTATTTAAAAGCCTAATGCTAGAAGTGGAAATGTTTTCTTCTCATTTATATTCAATCTTGAAAGTCTGCAACATTCATTTGCATTTAAGTTTATTCCTCAAGTTATCTTGCCCTCAGATACAATAAAAATATAAACTATAGATCACACTTGATTTAGTCTTGTCATTATTTTAATAATGATCTTTGATGAATCAGGAAAGTATAAATTATAAATATCACAATTTTCTTTCACTTTAGTATTATTTTTTTCAATCATTTGCAAGCCCATGTATTTGATCTTGAAGAATGGTCTTAAAACTCAAGTGTTTTCCTTGAGAACATTTTTCTAAGTCTGAGTGTTGTATATAAATGTTCCAAAAGTACAGAAGTCCCCAGCCATTTGCATCTGATCAGTTCCCTTGGTCTCAGCAAAAAGATCCAAAGGTCCTTTTCCTTTAGACGATCACTTGGTTGGCCCCTTTATCTTTGCGTTAACTTATTCTCAGAAGTGATTACTCCAATCATGGTATCCTTAGATTACATGATATGCTTTGCTAAAAAATATTTTTTTAAGGGGAATCATGATCAAAGACAATTTAGAGTTACAATGGAAAAAGTATATACCTAGCTTGAGGAAAACATTATTCACCACTGACAATGCAGCTTTGATAAAAAGGCAGAAGTTGAGTGTCAGCTTACATAGGAAATTCAGGCCAAAGAAGGGAAGGCCTGGACTAGCTATGCAGACCAGAGATGTCCCTGGAGAAGGTGACTCCAAAACCATTTTGAATGATTTCAAAACCATTTTGGATTCCATAAAGAACTTAGAATTCTACAGTATATTAGGATTTTTCATTAATTAAATATAAATATAAATATATTTGTCAAATATAAATATATTTGTGTAAAAGAAGTGCTGCTTTTGACCCATGACTAGAAAAAGAATATCAGAAAAAAAAGTTTAGGAATTTATAGTCACACTTATTATTCTTTTCCAATAGCATGAGATTTGGGGGTAAGGGTTTAAGGATCTTACAACCAGTTCTTTATCAAAATAGTACTAACTACAAGATTTATTTTAATTTAGACATTCTAAGCTTTCTAAGATTTGGCATAATAATATAGAACATCAGGGAGGTAGGAAAGCAATGTAATATATTATTTGAAGAAGAAAAATGCATGTGGTTTTAAAAAAGATTTAAGATAAATTGTAAATTTCCATATAATAAGAAAATAAGGATGTAAATCTTTTTAATGTATTAAATATACATGTTGTAATATTATTTGAAAATTAAATAGTAAAAGGCAGAATTTAACTGGAATTAATATATATTATATATGGCATATTTGTATAATATTATTACATAAAAACAATCTAAAACATATACTATATAATAAATATAATATGTAATATTATAACATAACTATTAATTGATTCATTATAAAACTATATATCAGTAAGTATTTTTTAGTGGAAGATCAATAAATGTTCCTGGTTTTATTTGTTTTGTATCTAGACTATATTTCCTAACTTACTAATTCATTTCAACTCAAGTGGTCCACATACTGGTAGGACAGTGAAACAGGGTAGTCGAGGATAACAACGGAAGAGTAAAGTGTTTGGAAGACTGATATATGGGCTTTGGATTAATTATAGATTATTTAATCATGTCTTTTTTTTAAATTAAATTCATTTATTTTCAGCATAACGGTATTCATTATTTTTTCACCACACCCAGTGCTCCATGCAATCCGTGCCCTCCCTAATACCCACCACCTGGTACACCAACCTCCCACCCCTCTGCCACTTCAAACTTGAATCATGTCTTAATGTAATCCCATTAGAATATATTTCAACTTGATTTTGGAAACATTCTGGAAATATGTTGATAAATATATTGTTCAGTTTGTTATACATAGTAACACTTATATATGAAAGCCCTCAAAAGAAATTCATACCTGATTTTAGCATTAATTATAGTTGTGCTTTCCCTAAGATACCAAATTGCTCTTAAATTTATGGACAGCGAATTATGTGATTTACCAGATTCCCCTCTTTAAATTAGCTAGAAGAACCAAATTTGTCTCCAATAGCTATCAAGATCATAGATACTTATGAAGTACTTTTTAATAAGCACATTTGGTTTCACTTATTTGCTTTTAACTTTTTTGTCACAATTACTTCTCATTTACATTAATTTGGTTTTTAAATATCTTTGCAGAAGCCACTTGGTGTCTCCTTTTCTTTGGAAGGAGATATTTAATTATACAATTAAGAAAATCAATTACAGAAGTGCTGGTATGAATACAGTGAATGAATCTATTTCATATATATGTATGCACTTACATATGACTCCTATCATTCTTCATTAATCACTTCTTTTATTGTTTCATGTTCTTTGACCAAATTTAAATCAGATAAGCTAGTTATTCCATGTGAGTGACTTATACAAATTTGTTTACGTTGTCCAATTGTTATTTTTAAGAAACACTGAATTTTCCTTTAGCAGCAACTGTTTCATTTTTGTAGTAATTGTCTCTTTTCAAGACAATTAGGAGTGATGGGGGCTTTATTAGTTAATTAGTAAGGCCTGAGGAACACTGTTCTACCAGCTTAATTAAATCCATTTTAAAATACACAATATAAACCATAGTTGGTTGTTAATGATCAACACATCTTGTCTATTTGCTTTTATTTTTTTCCTCTAAATCTTTTTTTTTAAACCTGTGAACTTCCAGCTGTTCCCTCAAAACAAAGTCAAACAGCTGCTGATAGATACTAATTCAAACATCCAAAAGACATTCAATACCTTCAGATTCCCTGTTTCCTGTACTGCTATTTTGGCATTCACTTTTAAATGAAACTTTTTTTTTATGTTGCCATTTTTCCAAGTAAAATTTTTTTCCCTAAAATAATGAAATGAAATGAAAATAATGAGATGAAAATAAATAAGGCACTCCTTTATCTCCTTCTTTGAAAAAATGATAAATTAGTTAACTATATTGATTACAAAATCCTTTTCAACTTCTTCTTAATGACTGAACAACTGAACATAAAAATGTCCTATCCTTTGGCTATTATTTAATTGTAACTTAGACTTTCTCATTTGTACGTTATTTTGTATTCCTTTCTTTTTATTTTAGTTCCCTTTCTCCTATAATTTATATATCTTGTGTGTATCTACCCTGACATCTTGGTTTGCCCTTGTTTATGTGGCTATATGTATAACTTATTTGAGCCAAAAAGAGAACAGTGAATGAAACAGAAGGGAGATATGATGGCCTCTAAAGAGACTGAAAGAAAAGACAGAAGAGGAAAAAATAGAGAAGAAAGGATAGGCATTCCAGCTACGGTCTGGGAATCCTTTTTTAGGTCCTGGGCTATTTCAGTTAACAGCCAGACAGGTACTAACAGATCAGTCTAGTTATTCTGCATATCGTGGTTTTAAAAAGGAGAGTCAGAGACAGCTAGCTGTCTACCAATAGCCACTGTATATTTTCCTCCACAAATACAACCCTGAACACATGCTGTTGCAGTATTAATGTGTGTAACTGAAAACTACATTATCCAGCCTGCCTTACAGATGGGAGTGGTCATATGATTAAGAACGGGCCAGCAAACCATAAGAAAAAGGTTTAAAAATAACTTCTAATGATACTCCTTTAAAAGAAAGAGACTAGAATATGTCTCTTCCCTTTTCCCTTCCCTTTGCCTCAAATGTAGATTTGATGGATAAAAATTCAGCAACAGTTTTGTGACCAAATATATTTGTTCACTGCTGTATCCCAGCCTCTAGAACACTGACTAATATGGGCCTCAAAAATATGTGCCAAATGAGGGGCACCTGGATGGCTCAGTCAGTTAAGTGTCAACTTTTGGCTCTGGGTCCTGGGATGAGCACCAATGGGCTTTGAATTCTCTGCTCAGCAGAGAGTCTGCTTCTTCCTCTGCCTTTCCTGCACCCTGCTCATGCTCTCTCTCTCTCTCTCTCAAGTAAATAAAATCTTTAAAAAAAAATTACCAAATGAATGACTGAATCAGCCAATCAGTTGATAAATGAAGGAGAAAGGTATTTCTTCCCCAATAGCTGCCTCATCTTTACCCCTTCCTGAGATTTCTCTTGTTAGTTTTGAAGATCAGCATTTTTAAGGCCAGATTTTGGAATGGCTGGCTCTATTTATTTGCTACATGCCCTTTAGCAAGTCATTTACTTTTCATAAACTTTGGTTTTATCATATGTATACTGTGATAATAATATCTATCATGCGTGGTTATTGTAAAAACCCAAGATAGCTTATTATATCCCTGCCTTGTTGCCCTGCATATTATAGTTTCTGAGTAACTCATCCACAAATGTCTTGTAATTTATATCTCTCCAATAAATTCGCTAATGAATATAATGCAAAATAATTAAAATTTTATTGAATTCTTACTGGTTGACATTTTATGATAGGTACACAGAATTTCCTAACTAGATACACCTTCCATTTAAGCTACTTTTTATTTCATCATTACCATACACCCATTTCAGAATGTCATTATGTAATGTTAAAAATATAAAATATAAATAAAAGTAGCATCTTGGATAATCTTCATTGTTCTCTTATATTGTTTTCTATTGACAAGATAGAAATTATAGCTACATCATTAAAGTATAGTTTCATAGTAAGGGTGGAACACTCAAGGGGATTTTCTAAAGTAGAGGAGATAACCATGATATAAGGTAAAATACAAATTCTATCAGAGAAAGAAAAAATACAAAAGAAATTCAAGGGAGCGAGATTTCTTTTGCTTGGGAACATCAGAAAAGAGGCACCACATTAAGCAGGGTCTAACAGATGGAATAAGATGGAAGAGAGGGCACACGAACTGACAGGACAGCATAAGACAACACACAAGACATGTCTAGGTAGCAAGCAAAAAATTGTCTTGTTTGGAAGACAGAAGGAAAGAATAGAGAAATGTAAAAGAAGTAGTACAAGATAAACTAGAATGCATCAACTCAAAACCTTAGTTGGATAAAAATAGTTAACCATTTCCCCCCAAAAAAGATGTATGCTCATATACTTCACTTAATAGGAAGGTAAGTTTCTGGAAATGGGAGAGGTGACTGAATCAGAGCTATTAATGCTTGTGACGATGCAATCCTAGAGTCTTTCACTTGCGTTTGTTCATTCTTTCCTTTAATCACCTGAACTCATGATAGGCTCCAACTCCCTTATCTATAACTGGTCAAACAGCCCTAGATGCAGAGATATTTCAGATGCATTTCCTAGTGTTTCCAGAAATCACTGCTGTCCTTACCTTCTTGTCCACTTCCTGGAGAAGTGTGCCTCCAACCTACCCACCTGATATATTTCTTTTGGTCCTTTTAACAGTTCAACCCTATCACTTAAATCTCTTGTGGCAGATATGATGGGTCAAAACAACTCACCAGGCCACATAAGATTCAACAGCAGACATTACAGAACACATACCAACAGGAAGGGTACATTGTCTGAGAGAGTATTGCCACAGCTGGGGGAAAAAAAAACAGAAACAAGCAAAAAACCTTGATTTCAGGATATGTTTTTTTTTTTTTCACTAGAAATGAATTTTTCTTCTTTCTAGAGCTTTTTTTCCCCATTTCATAAACTGATATCTTGTCTTATCCAAGAAAGTTTGGGGGTTTTTTTGTTGTTGTTGTTGATTTAAATGCTCTATTCTTAAGGTAGGGAAAAGAAAAAAAAAAGGAAAAAGAAAAAGAAAGAAAGGCATTACATAAGCTAGTGGCCCCACATCTCCTCCAAGTCTCTTTTGATAGTGTGTCTGACAACTAGAACAATGCATGTGGAAATAGTTTTCCTTACACTCAGTCTGCTTCTTTGTCAACTTCAATAGCAAGGTTCACTGAATGGTCTGTCTCATCGTCTGTAAGCAACTCCAGAGCCCCTTAAAACTCACCAGTCAGGCTGGGAGAATCAGTAGACATTTGGCCTTTTATCACAGGCTGGATCCGTAGCCTGACATGCCAATTAAGCTGGGTAGAATAGGAAAATGCGGTAACTTGAGCAAATCTCATCTGTTAATGACACTCCAGCCTTCAGCTGTTCTACAGCTTCTAAAATGTCAAAGGCTGAGAAATCATCTTTTGAGTATCTCATTCACTGGTGGAGGCAGGTAGCCTCAAATAGGATGCAAATTGCTTCTGGGGCATGGCATGGAGCAGTTTACCTCCTGCTTTTTCACACACTTTGTGGGACTTGTTAATCAAACCGCTGGACCCTGGACATGAGGGGGTAGTCACAGCTCTTCAGAAAGTATTTGAAAAGTCAAAACTAGAAAAAACTATGGATAAAAAATGCAGTGGAATCTTTCATCTGTCGTAGCTACTGCAGCAACATCTAAGGGCAGACTTCTTCATGCTGAGTCAATTGAAAGGATTCAAAGTCTGAGAAGATTCAGTTTATTTATAACTAAAGGCAATTTGGAATGGTTTATAGTTCATTGAATATTAAAGATTAACAGACCCCTAATTAAAAATGTTTTGCTGGTATAATGAGCAGTGCCTTCATTCATGAAATAGACATACAAGAATAATTTGAAATATCCTCTCTGCTTTTTTTTTTTTTTTTCACTTTTACTACCTTCTATTTCATGTGGGTGCTGTAAATGCCAAATCTCTTTTATGGCGACATGGTGCCCTCCTACCCAGATTCTTTTTAGAAAAGTCTTATTTTTCAGTGCTGAAGTTTCTGAGTTCTTCTTTTTTTTTTTTTAGTCCTGAAAAACTGCTTTTATTTATTTATTTATTATTTTTTTTTGAATTTTTTATTTTTTATAAACATATATTTTTATCCCCAGGGGTACAGGTCTGTGAATCACCAGGTTTACACACTTCACAGCACTTACCAAAGCACATACCCTCCCCAATGTCCATAATCCCACCCCCTTCTTCCTAACCCCCTCCCCCCAGCAACCCTCAGTTTGT